>NC_056733.1:652583900-652586400 GCF_019279795.1 Protopterus annectens | reverse complement strand
ATATAGCTGTGACATCGTGAAAGGATGAACTATAAATACCTCACCTGCCAAACAAGTATTCAGGTTACTGTATACACACTCAAATTGCAATTATCAGAGAACCTTACTTCCTGGAAATATATGTTGTGAATTAAGCCCTGTAGGTGGAATGCATTGCTTTCAAAATTAATAATAAAAATGTTGTAACACTGAAACTGCAACATAAATATTTGTTCTTAAACATGCAACTTGCTCTGGATATCTAGAATTCTTTATTTGTTTATATCTAAAAGATGCAGTGAGTAGAACACATGCCAGAAATCACACCATAGTTATTTTTGCTAACAAAGAAAAATAACCATTTCAAAATATATAGAATAAATAGTAATATAAGTCAGAGTGAGAGAGGGATCACTGGAAAGACAGCCAATACACTCTAAAAGACTGGGAAAGGTATGAGTAATTTTCATGCAAACATAGAAGTATGGCATCAAATGTAATTTGCACTAAGCCTTTTATTTAAATAAGTGGAATCTAATTTAAACAAATCTAAATTAGTAGTAATAATCTAGGGAATTGTAATTTGCATGTAGAAATGTAGGGTCAGTATAGTTTTCAGCCACAGATTAATAACTGTGGCTATAATTTATGAAGAAACAGTAATACACAGTGCTGAGTGACTGTCCCACTGAACCTTTGTGTTACATAAATGTACATAAAAGCTAGTGCAATATCATATACCTACCACATCTTATGCCATGAAACATAGCACAGTACAAGCCAACACAAATGTTGTGTTCAAAATACATTTCCCTGCTAAAATTAGAAAATACTACATTTGTGATACTCAGACCCATGAGACTAAAAGTGTGATAGGAGGAACATGCAAAGAATTTGGTCTGATGGTGCTTTGTAGTACATATACAGAATCGAGGTCTGGTGGTACTTTGTAGTACATATACAGAATCGAGATCTGGTGGTACTTTGTAGTACATATACAGAATCGAGATCTGGTGGTACTTTGTAGTACATATACAGAATTGAGGTCTGGTGGTACTTTGTAGTACATATACAGAATCGAGGTCTGGTAGTACTTTGTAGTACATATACGAAATCAAGGTCTTGTGGTACTTTGTAGTACATACACAGAATCTAGGTCTGGTGGTACTTTGTAGTACATATACAGAATCAAGGTCTGGTGGTACTTTGTAGTACATATACAGAATCGAGGTCTGGTGGTACTTTGTAGTACATATACAGAATCAAGGTCTGGTGGTACTTTGCAGTACATATACAACCTCGAGGTCTGTTGCTACTTTGCAATACATATACAGAATCAAGGTCTGGTGGTACTTTGTAGTACATATACAGAATCAAGATCTGGTGGTACTTTGTAATACATATACAGAATTGAGGTCTGGTGGTACTTTGTAGTACATATACAGAATTGAGATCTGGTGGTACTTTGTAATACATATACAGAATCGAGGTCTGGTGGTACTTTGTAGTACATATACAGAATCGAGGTCTGGTGGTACTTTGTAGTACATACACAGAATCGAGATCTGGTGGTGCTTTGCAATGCATATACAGAATTGAGTTCTGGTGGTACTTTGTAGTACATATACAGAATTGAGGTCTGGTGGTACTTTGTAGTACATATACAGAATCAAGATCTGGTGGTACTTTGTAGTACATATACAGAATCAAGGTCTGGTGGTACTTTGTAGTACATATACAGAATCGAGATCTGGTTGTATTTTGTAACACATATACAGAATCGAGGTCTGGTGGTTCTTTGTAGTACATATACAGAATTGAGATCTACTGGTACTTTGCAGTACATATACAGAATCGAGATGTGATGGTACTTTGTAGTACATATACAGAATCAAGGTTTAGTGGTACTTTGTAGCACATATACAGAATCGAGGTCTGGTGGCACTTTGTAGTACATATACAGAATCAAGATCTGGTGGTACTTTGTAGTACATATACAGAATCAAGGTCTGGTGGTACTTTGTAGTACATATACAGAATCAAGGTCTGGTGGTACTTTGTAGTACATATACAGAATCGAGATCTGGTGGTACTTTGTAGTACATATACAGAATCAAGGTCTGGTGGTACTTTGTAGTACATATACAGAATTGAGGTCTGGTGGTACTTTGTAGTACATATACAGAATTGAGATCTGGTGGTACTTTGTAGTACATATACAGAATCGAGGTCTGGTGGTACTTTGTAGTACATATACAGAATTGAGTTCTAGTGGTACTCTGTAGTACATATACAGAATCTAGGTCTGGTGGTACTTTGTAGTACATATACAGAATCGAGATCTGGTGGCACTTTGTAGTACATATATAGAATCTAGGTCTGGTGGTACTTTGTAGTACATATACAGAAGATCTGGTGGCACTTTGTAGTACATATACAGAATCTAGGTCTGGTGGTACTTTGTAGTACATATACAGAATCGAGATCTGGTGGTACTTTGTAGTACATATACAGAATCAGT
>NC_056733.1:652293718-652375948 GCF_019279795.1 Protopterus annectens | reverse complement strand
TCTTACTTACTCTCCTTACTCTGAGGTGCAGTGCTGTTATAGTTAGCATATATAAGTAGCACAGGTGTAGAAGGGCATAGTTCATTCTTACAAAAATACTTTACTGACATTACTGTGAGTTTCAAGACACACTAAAATTACATGTTTGAACTTTATTTTTTGTAGTTGTAGGACTTGCAATTATCTGTCTTATACCTTCAGCCAGGAGCTGCACAATGCATGCATCTGAAATATGTAACCCAAGATCCAATATAACTCAGGAAAATAAAGCAAAAATGAGCACTGTGTAACAAAAGCTGAAAATGTACATATACAGAGAGAAAACACAGAGCACTAATTGTTTTGCCTCCCCTTCTACTTCATTCTTTTTTGCTTACCCTATTGCCTCAACATCAGCAGGTCTACCGGCCTTTCCTACATCTCCCAGACTATCTCTTCTGTAAGACTGGAACCTGCATGGAACCTAATGGTGTCCTAGGGAGTTGTGCCACTGACTCCGTCCACCAAGGAATTTTTTCATTTATGACATACACTTTGATTACTCCCACCTCCCTGCATTGCCTGCTAAATCTGAGACACACTCCCATCTATGAGGCACTACCCACAGGGAATGCTAAGATGGGCACCACCCTCAGGATGGGCATACCCATCCCTCCCTGCCAGCACTTCAGATGTCCAAGATGCTAATATCACCCGGGTCACCAGGGCCTTAGTTTTGGCATTATCCCCCAGCTGGGACGTTGGTGTAATGTTTAAGGTATTTAGAACTCAAACACAAGGTACAGGGGTTGATTCTCACAAATGGGAAACTGTCTAGGCTTAAATGGCTCAAAAAGGCAAGTAGCCTATATTTGACTATGAACCTATGAACCTATGCCATGGCACTGGCAAAACCTAAATTAGTAATGGTTAAAAGAACATAAAGAGACTCAAGGCAAGGCAATACAATACTGAAATAAGATCATGGAGGAGTGCCAGAACCATTTTCTGCTGTCAAAATGAAAACATGAAAAGAAAACCCCAGGAATGCACTGAGGTTACATCCCAATCTCAGCCTTAGAACAAAGCTCGGAGTTTATAGGACAAGCTAGTAGTCTTAGTGATGGACAGGGGCACTGAGGTAAGCCTTTAATATCACCACAGCCCTATAGAATACCATAGACTCCATATACAGTCACACAAATGAATCTTAAGCAACAAGCATGTTCTTCATAGATTTGACTAGGATATTCAGAGATGTGAACCACAATCTTCTATTCTTCAAACTTAGTAAATTTAATTTTGGGAACACAATAAGAGAGAAAAAAGTACCTACAGGATAGCTCCTTCCAAGTATATCCTACTGCCAATCTTTCTACTCAAGTTATCCTTAATACAGGGGTTCCCCAAGGTTTCATTCTTGGCCCATTGATATTCTCTCTCTTTATTAACAACATCACCACAGACCTCAAATACCTTAACTTTAGCATGTACACTGATGATATCCTCTCTCTAGAAACCTGTCATAACCTCCACATCCTCAAGCACAAACGTCAAACTACTTTCACAAAATTATGCACTTGGACTCATAAAATATGCTACTCAATAATACCTTAAAAATCCAGCCTTATGATGTTTGAAACATCAAAAAAGCTTCCAAACTATCCCCACTTGTGCGTAGCTGACCTAAATGGCAACATTCTTCCACTAGTCTTGGAACTAAAGTGTCTACGACTTACTATAGACACCTCACTATAGCAAACACATTGACAACACCATTAGCAAAACCTCTACCCAACTCATATTCAGCTATAAAGTCTTCAGTCTGCTGACTCCAACAACCTGCAAAAAACCTTTGTCTGATAGTTGGTGTAGTGGGTAAAAGTTGTGAGCCACACTTCCTGTGGTACAGGATTTAATTCCCTCAGCTTTCTTTTGCCTACTGTGTGACAATGAGCAAGTCACTTAACCAGATAATGCTTGGAGAGATCTAGGAATTTCGTCTAGGCTCCACAATGGTCCCCTGGACTGCAAGCCTAGTAGCTACCTATGAACCTAAAAATGAATTAATACCAAAATTGGAATATATACTACCTTTAATAACATTCCACTCTAGTACAAATACTCAAAATCTACAAAAAGCAATCGCAAAATATGCATTTATGTTCTCCTCATTGAACAAAGAACCCATCAATGCCACCTGGTTGATCACTGCATATGGCTAGCAGGCAGTGAAATGACAACCTGTCAAATTCTCCACATTCAGTCAAGGACTCTGCCCACTAGAGAGGACCACACTACAAGTCGACAACAAAATTACTCCCTAAAAGATGATGTCAATAATGCTACATCTCTAGTTAGACTTGGATTCAATACCTCTCATGTTAAAACAGCTTTCTCTAAATTGGCCCCAACAGTATGGAGTCATCTGCCACCTGAAACCATACAAGAAGGAAGACTAAACAGCTTCAAAAATATATTGAAAGAGATCTTTTTCAAAGAGGCATCATGCTCCTGTTACTAAGAAAACTAAACCAAAGGACAGCAGCTATCACAGTAAATAAAGTTTCTTCTAAAGCCCTGTTCACATCATGTTATAATGTGTAGATAACATTTTTGAAATTATCTCTCAGTCTGATGTCATATCATGTGAAATAGCTTCCATTATGCTCATATTGTAAATATCACCTCCAGAATGGTTTCATGTTCTGTGTGTATAATGTGTGCTACAATGGTCATCTTGTATACCGAAATTTGACAATGTGAATATCAACATATACATATATGTTTTGTAACTTGTTGTAACTGGCATTTGTTTAGCATCTTAGAAGTTCTTATATTTGTTGCTATTTGTTCCACTGTTCCGTTTTTCACTGTTACTATAATTTTTGCCCTATTGTCCTGGGTTAGGCCTAAAAAGGGTCTGAAATCCAGCCTACTTCCCCAGTGAGCATATGTAATAAATAAATAATAAAAGACGACACACAAGAAGATTGTCATGCCATACCTCTTCAATGTCAGTAGTGTTTTAATTGAATGAACCTCAGCTGCGCACATGCAACCATAGGTGAAACAAGGAATTTACAAGTTATATACAAAGCAGCTGGAAAAGGCCTAGGTCAACTAAATGGCATTGTGGTACAAAGAACATTATTCCACCTATACCTGTAAAAGACAAAGGTCATGCAAAAACATTGAGAAAACAGTGTGCATTCTGTCTATGAACTGTGACTTTTTATTAGTACGTAACTCCTCATGTACATCACAAAGACTGGCTTTTGGTTGGACTGCTCTACATTGAAACAAGACTCTGCATGAAAGGTTGCTAGATATGATTTATAATGCAGTACTGTGACAAGTTTCCCAGTAGCCAATCCATCAGAGGTCCATTACACTAAGGCTGATTTATCAGTACCCCTCTGTGGTCACAAGTACATTCACAAAAATGACAATGCAGTACAAGCAATTATCAGTACTACAACATGGCAGATAGGCTCACAGCAGTCCATTATCTTAAGCCACACTCACATTATCCAGATTATTTCTTTTCCTGTTTTCTCACACTTTGTATTGCTCATCATGCTAATTGACCAATAGTACAGTGTAAAAACTATATAAGAATTAATCTAATTCATCCATAGATCTGGAGACTGTTTGGTCCTAGAAGCCATAAGGTTCTACTTGCTATGACATGCATCAAGAGCTTTTTTTCCAACCATTTGATACAATGATGGCCTGAGCAAAATTCACGACTAAGGAAAGAAATTCACTCCTTTTTTTAAGGAAGAAATAAATTGCATCCGAGGATTAGTGCTCAAAGTTCACAAAATAGTAATTTCCAACCCAGTGAGAAAACAAATGATTGTGAGAACATATAACTCATATATGGGAATGCTGTCTTCCTCTCCACCCCACCTAAAAAATAAAGAACTCACACACACACACACACACACACACACACACACACACGCATGCACACGCACATGCACACGTGCACACACGCATGCACACACACACACGCACGCACTCATGCATGCACGCACTCACACACGCACTCGCACATGCACTCACTCACGCACGCACTCACACACACACGCACTCACACAGACACACACGCGCATGCACTCATACACCAACATTTAGTATACCTCTCAAATGTCTGTGATTTTCCAGAACATCCCTGTATTCTGACTCACTTTGTTATCCTGCCCATCATAAAATTGTGGAATTTCTAGTAAAATACTAATGATCATAGTCAGTCTATAATGCCAGTCATACTTCTTATCATTCAGAAAATGCATGTTGATGCAAAAATGGCTATCCTATGAGTCATATCTGGCTTTTTGGATGACTGCTTTTTTTTTGCAAAAGTGGATTTCACCTCAGCGTATTCTACTATATTAGCCGGCAATGGCATTTTGGTGTTTTCTCCTTTCCTCCGCTGTGGTGCTACAGTAAAGTTGGTATATAATTTCAGGGATGGGGGGGGGGGGCATGGAGGATTCTCCCCTGCAAAAAAAAAAATATTTTTTCTGT
The DNA here is from genome assembly GCF_019279795.1 of Protopterus annectens. Taxonomy (NCBI): domain Eukaryota; kingdom Metazoa; phylum Chordata; order Ceratodontiformes; family Protopteridae; genus Protopterus; species Protopterus annectens. The sequence continues at coordinate 652,371,433 of NC_056733.1, read as the reverse complement.
TTTTATAGGTTTTTCATTTCACTGTTTTTGAAATTAAATATTCAGTAAATTGTGAGCTGAAAAAAAGACTGTTGATGGCTCATACGTAAACCTGCAAAATGTATTGTTCTACTAACTTTTTAAAGTGAATTAGAGTAATATTTAAAAATTGTCCCTCATTTATGGGTCTTTGCACCCCCATTAGTTTGGCTTTGTCCAGAATTTCTGAGTAAAGAAGTGGAGAGCTATGTCTTTTAATCATTAACCATTACTGAAGCTTCCTGTTACAGTTTCATCCTCTAAAATTCTTCTATCTAAAGTGACATTATAAATGAAGTAACTGGCATATAATCTTGATAATCTTACCTAACACTATACAAATTTTATAAATCCAAATAGATCTAAACATAGCTTAAATGTATATTTACTCATAGTGTTTAACGTTTGTTTGCAATATTTGCCTTTTGCATTTGTATTATACTGTACATCTTTGCCACAGCTGAACAAGAAGTAATTTATTGTTCCTGTTATTACTGTTTGTCTCACTCTACCATTTTTTAAAATATTTTTAACTTTCTGATATGTAAGCAATAGATGGTGGGCATTATAGGGAATAATGAACTGTTCAGGAATATTGTGAGTCTGGACGCTGCAGATAGAGGGGCTCCCCACCCATGTAGGGTTCAATAGCTCCTTATGTTGTCCACCCTGGAGAGCATTGTTGTGCTTAGAAAATCACCTCTGCATTTATATTTGTTGATATTTTATTATGTGTTGCATTTTTTTGTGTGGGCACCTTTTGTATATTTTTGCTTATTCTAATGAAAATATTCCAAATACATATAGTGATACTGTAGTATAATGACAATGACTAGATCATTTCTTTTTTATTTGTCTATTAGCTGGGTGAAACTAGGCATGAGAGTCTTTTCAAGAATGACCTGGAAGAAGTGTCTGGTGAAGTGACTTCCTCAGAGTCGTATAGATGTGTGACATTGCCACTCTGGGCCAGAATCAAGGAGCCCGAATCCTCACCACTGACACTGGAGAGGGACATACACTTGGAATACAAGTTGATATACTCAGTATTTGCAGATGCAGACCTCTCTGCATCAAGCACAATTTCCCTTAAGAGTATACAGGGAACACACTCAGCATGGCATCTGGATTTCTTTATATCTGTCTCTGCCTGGGTCCCCAATAAGGCTCCCCACTGGCACTGTGAAACCAGTGCTTTGTGTCCCTGCCCTAAGTAGCTGAAACACACACTCTTTGAGATTTAACTTGCGCACACACGCACACGCACACACACACACACACACACACACACACACACACACACACACACACCTGAGAAAGGCTGGCACAGATTTACTAGCTACGCCACCTTCTGTCCAGACAATAAAGAAGTTTCACTGCACCAGTCAGTTACTATGAGGCTCTTAAAAGGATATCCAATTATACTGAGTTAAGTTAATATTAATATAAATGGTATGTTGACTGTACAGCAAGGCTTTCAGGAGTAGCCAGAATTATCACCCAATAAATATATGCAGATACTTTCAAAATTTAAATATTTTTTCAAAAAAGGACCAGCCACAATGAAAAGTTTAAATATATTTAATAATAAATAAAAAAAGAACATGAAAATACTAAATATCTATTTACATAAACACCAGAGTTTTAGTCACAGTAAGTATTAAAAATAACACAGATGGAAAGTTTCAAACAGTTACAGAACAAAATATGTTCAGCTAGTCTCTGTATCTCTTCCTGATTGACTAAAATAATTACTGTTCCTACTTACTGAGCAGAGTAAGGCAAGATGGATGAGAGGTCCTTATTGTCAGATCCAAGACAGATTACAGAATGATCCTGAAACTTCAGTTTCCTCTTATATTAAAGCATTACTTCATATAGAATGACATCACATACATCTGTTCATCTGACTTCTGATTCCCATGCAACTCCCATTGCCAGGAGCTGTTAGGGCTTAGCACCTATGTGTTATCATACACACAGATAGAGCATTACTCAGATATGGTGCAGCTGCTGGAAGTCAAAGGTTCATAGGTGTGTTCTAGGCTAATGGCCTTGAAGCCTTTACAAGCATAGCCCATAGGATTAACCTGGCATTGTGCCACCCAACCTTAGTTCCCAGTGCCTTTGTGGAGTAGAGCCACTGGAGTGATCCCCGGGGTGAGTTTTCTATTTCCCATCCACTCATCAAAATTTCTCTTGAAGAGGGTCAGTGAGGTGCTCTGTTTGACATGTATGGGAAGTCTATTCCATAGCATGGGCAGTCTCTCGGTTATGAACCTGTCCCTCCAGCACATTCTGTTGATTGCGGTAATGAGATTGAGGTCTCTGGGGCATGTGGTGCAGAGGGATTGGGATTTCTTTAGATGTAGCATTTCTAACAGAGCTGGATCATACATGGCTTTCTAAGTCAAGCAGAGATCGCTTCTAAGTAGGCGATATGAGACAGAGAATAGATGGAGTTTTTTTAGTCTGTCCATATAGGGCAAGTGATAAAGCCCTAGGATCCTCTTTGTGAGGTACTTTTGCGGCATCCCCAGTTGTTGCAGGTGTCTAGTGAGGTACATGCCAAAGGGGGCATTGTACTCGATTGGCCTAATGAGGGAAGAGTAGAGAGAGACAATGACCTCTTTCTTCCTGGATGCAAAACCCTTAGTAATGAGATGTGCCACATAGAAGGACTTTCTGACCACAGTTGTGGTCAAAAGAGAGGTTGCTGTCAACCTGTGTTCCCAGATGTCTTATAACACCTTCTGTGTTCAGTGGACTATCATCAATGTGGTTAATTCATGGGAACCAGGTTTTTCCCAAAGTGGATGATGACACATTTTTTGACATTGAGCTTAAAACCATGGTTTTGCACCAGTCATTGGTCTCAGTGAGGCCTTTCTGTAGGATGTCAACATCACTTGGTGAGTTAATAATACCTTCCAACTTGCAACCGTCTGTGAATTTTGTCAGCCAGAGTCCCTTTGTGTTGGCCTGGACTTCAGAGAAGTAGATACCAAACAGGTGAGGACCCAGGACCGCACCCTGTGGGACTCCACTTGTGACTGGTCGGCAGTCTGACTTGGAGTCAGCTACTTTCACACTGTGGGTTCTATCTGTGAACCAGTTTGCAACCCACCTAGTGATATAGGGGTTGATGCCTAGATTAGTGAGTTTTTCTATGATTCCTAAGTGGGAAATGGTATCAAAGGCGTTGGCCAGATCAAGGTAGGCTGTATGAGCCACCTTGTTTCATCCACAGCTCTGGTGACTGACTCAAAAAAGTCAACCAGGTTGAGCAGGCATGATCTGCCCTTCACAAAGCCAAACTGTGTGGGATCCAGAGTTTGAAGATTCCCTATATTCTTGTTTATTAGGTCCATGATGGTGTGTTCCATAGCTTTGCATATCAGACTCATCAGGCTAATGGGACAATAGCTCCCAGGTTCTGTAGTCACTCCTCCTTTGTGGAGAGGGATGACTGCAGCAGTGCACCATTCAGTAGGGGCAAAGCCTGAGGTGAGGCTGAGCTTGAACAGGGCACACAGGTGAGGTGCCAGTTCACTCTGCAGTTCATGTAGAACACAGCCAGGGGTATTGTCAGGTCCCATAGAAACTGTATTCTTGGCCTTGGACAGTGCTGTGTTAATCTGTGCAGCAGTAATACTGGGTGCCTGTCAATCTACTGCTATTGTGATTGGTCCTTTGGTGGGAGAGGGGTAAAGTTGACACTGAATCTGTCACCAGTATATTGGCAATATCTGTTGGCTCAGTATAGGAGGTGCAGTAGCTCAGAGCAAATCTGGGTATTGCCGTGGAGATTCTTTACATAACTATAGAAGGCCTTGTGGCTGTCTTTACTATCTGCTGCAATTCTGTTTTCATAGCTAGCTTTACAGGATTTGATGAGGGATCTCAACTTTTTGTTGAGGCTGATAGGGGAGCTATTTCACTTTTGGGACTTCCCCTTATTCTGCATCAGTTTCCTCCTTCTGTTGCAGAGTTTGTTTATGGCAGGGGACCACCAGATTGGCTTCCTTTTGTTGGAGGAGAGCATCTTGGTTCTATTGGGTATGTCAAGATCCATGAATTTGTGTATGTGTTCATACAGTACATTGATGTATGATTCATGCAACTTTTCTCCATTTGCAAGGGTGCCGTGAAGTTAGTCACCTCTGTTTTAGGAGCCCAAAGTTAGCTTTGGAGAAGTTTTTCATGGTGGTTACTTTTGTGGGGGGGATGCTGATTTCCAAGATGATTAGTTTGTGGTCAGATCTAACCAGGGAGGAGTTGACTATTGTGTAGAGCAACAGTCATCCATGTTAGTAATGACCAGGTCAAGGATGTTGCTACCTATAGCAGGGGTAAGAATGAGCTGGTCCAGGGCATTGGAATTAATAAATTCCAGGAAACGTTGGGCAAGTGTATTGGTATATGAGTAGTTTTCCCAGTTAATGGAGGGGTAGTTGAAGTCGCCCAGTATGAGAGAGTTAGGTTAGACCCTAATATTCTCCAGGGTGCTTAGGAACGTGGAGTGAGTCTTGGGACATGTTTGGGGCCCTATAGCATGCTACAACCTGAATTCCTGTCTTACCCAATGTTAGCTGCACCTGATGTATCTCTGATGTGTTATGTTGGGCTACCAGGAGGTGTGTGCATCTTTTATGAATATGGAAACACCACCACCTTTGTAGCTTCGGTCCAAGTTCTGGGGCCAAAAGGTGTGGAATGAGTTATAGCCTGGTAGTGCAGGGGTGCTTTCTGCTGCCTTGAACCAGGTCTCTGTTACAGCACAAATGTTGATGTTCTCCATTTTAAGGAGTGCTTCAAGTGAGTGCATTTTGAAATTTAGACTTCTAGCGTTGAGCAGCATGAGCCTCAGATTGCATTTGTTTGCAGCTATTACAGTGGTAATTTGTTTTTTGGAACACCACTTAAAAAAGGCACTATAGGGATGGCAAGAACCTTGGCCAGTATCCGGAAGCCCAGGAGTGACAGATGCAGGCCATCTCTGGCAAAACATCAAGGTCAGTCAGTCATGTCATCCTGGGCAGACAGATACTGGATCCCCTTAGAATGACAACAGAAACTTAGCCAATTGTTGAAATCAATCATTTTCAGCTTGTACTGTGGTATAATTCTGGGTGATGGTAGGATGCTGCTCAGGGCTAGGGTCATAACTGCCTGGGCTACATAATCTGAGAGCTCCTCCATGTCTCTTTTCATGTGGTCCAGGGAGGTACATCTCAGGTCATTCACACCCACATGTACAATGACAGAGTCATATTTGTACCTGTTGTTGAGGGACCTGAGTGCGTGCATTATGTGGTGGAGCCTGGAACCTGACAGGCAGCTGACTGTTACTTTCTCTTTATTCAGCCTAGTAAGTGGGACATCAGTGTGCCTCACTATTGTGTCACCTATGACTAGTGTGTTGGGCAGGCTGTTTTGCTTTAGGGGCTTTGGTTGAGTGGCACACTATTTAGGAGAGCTATGTGTCTCATGATTAGTGTTGTGTTGTGGTGGTTGAGTGCTTTTCTGCCTTGGTGGTATCTGCTGTTTGGGTAGATTTTTATTGAGAGCCTCCGCAAAGATGGGTGTGTGGTTTGTGTCTTCATGTGAAGGCAGGGCTGGTGTGTGTTCTGAAGGGCTATGTGTTCAATATGGTGTGGTGCAAGTGTTGGCCTTCTCCTCTTGACCAGCTATTGTGGCTGGAGAGTGCGTGGCTTCCAGTTTGGATATATAAGCGCATCTCTCATAAGTCTGAGTGTTGGGAGGTAAGATGAGAGGATTGTCAGTGCACATGAGGCAGTTGATACATTGCTCAGGATGCCCAAGTTCACCAGGTTAACATGAGAAAGCACAGGGAACTGACCTTTAGACATGTCTGGAGGGGTTGGCATTAATAATAAGTACTGGAGCTGTTTTCTTGTAGAACATTTAGTGCTGGTAGCACTTTTGTGTACTACCATAATTGCTACAAGAAGTCTGGTAAAGTGCTAGACTAATAAGCTAGTAAAAGTGCAGGAGAGGAGAGAACTAGCAGATCTAAGAGAGAAATTGAAGAGCAGACTTTGACATCACTCAGAAGCTTACAAACAGTCTTGGATACAGCAAGTCTGTATCTGGACTAGACTAGTTACACAAAAGGCAGGAAACAAGCGCAAACATGGGCTTTTAAATGAGAAAGTTGAAAGAGATGGAAAAACTTCCCAAACAGCCAATAAACTACAATTTCTGGGCCAGAAACTACTCTTCTTGTGGTAGTTAGGCTACCTAGTGCTTACCACTCCCACTGATAAGCTAGAAGGCTTTCCTCCAACACAGAAAGACTTTGGGGCTCAGAAGCTTACAAACAGTTCTGGATACAGCAAATCTGTATCTGGACTAGACTAGCTACAGGAAAGGCAGGAAACAAGCTTAGAATTTTTTTTCAGAAAAGCAGCTAAAACCATAAAGCCATTCCACTCTTCCTACAGGCATATAACCTATTATCTAGTACAGACATTGCATCTCTGGCTCCCTTCAAATCCATGGGATAACATCTTTATGGCTTAACTCATAAAGTAATTTAATTTCAAGTATATTTTCAAAGTCAGGTGAATTAACCTCTTCCCTTCCAGTATATGCTGTTAAAACATATACATTTAAACAGTTACAATAATACATGTACATTTCTTTTCTATCTAGCAGGAAACACTTTTGATACATTTTAACACAAGCAACTTTACAAATACATTTTTAAACATGAGCATCTGTACAAATCAGTTCGATACACAAATGACATGCAATTCTTTACAAAATTCCAGCTAACTGTGCTGACATAAGTTATACATCCTCTGCCCTACTTCTCTTTGTATGGCTGGCAGTTCCTCTTATTGTCACAAGCTGGCAAACAGAAGCTTAGGGAACCAAAGACTGGACCACAGGACTGTAGAATGACACTCATTAACATCTCCCAGCATTAAACATTTGCTCTGTCAATATGACTTTAGTAACTCAATAACACCTACAGCATTCATTGCATGCTGTTCTGATTAAAGTCTGTATTGTTACTTGTGTGGACTGCCTTTTCCCAATTGTGGTTTATAAGGCCTGAAAGGCAAAGCATGCATATTAATTTTATTCCATTGCTAAATTAATCATGGCACTGAAGTTTCAGTACTAAATGTTGTTATCATGCACATTAACTGTGACAGACATACTTTGAACAAGAAAGGCAAAACATGCTTTTCTTGTTCACTTGCAAAGATTTTCTAGCACTGAATTCTTCTTTTTACTCTGGAATTTAGGAAAGTGCTATTCAGACAGATAGTAGTTACAAATGTAATATCTCAATAAGTGATTGCCGGAAGTCATGAATTAGTTATGTGCATAGCAGCTGATTATGAGAAATTTAAGACATTGTAAATAATTTTATATTAAAGCTGAAGACTTCGGAGCCAAGAACAGTTTATTGAGTGCTTCCATCACACAATAACCAGACTTCTTCAGAATAATACAAGCCCTTCCCCTCAACCTTTAAATACTCATGCCAATAAGCTAATTAACCAATTAACCAGTCAAAACTTTGAAAATTTAAATAACCACAAGTACAAACACATTTGTGTCTATACTTGTGTTTTTTTAAATTTTCATCTTAAAAAAAAATCACTTAAAATTGGATTCTGACTTCTTCATATTTCTAACATAATTTATCAGTCCCAGCTTTAAGTACATGACCTGTGTTTTATGTGACCTCAGTTAAGAGGTCACATAATGCTTTTGTTTCTTATTTTAAAACACACTTGTAGTTTACTGTTGTACTGAATCATTTTTCTGTATATGCATCTAACACAATCTGAAAACAATATTCTCTGTAATCTAAATCATCATCCCTACATCCTCCCCTACATTTTTCAGTAGTGTAATCCAAAACTAAAACTAAAAACTTTTTGAAATTATTATATATACTAAAATATTTAAAAAAATGAACTTTGTCAGCAATAACTGCATATTTAAACTTTAAAAAGTTGTACTGAAAGCAATGTATATATAATAAAATCTTTTAAATCATTTTCAGTATCCCTTCACACTAAAATGTCATCTATAAAAATGTATATACAAACTAGCATTTTTCGTTGTTTTTGTAAATTAATTTGTCCTTCAAGTGACCCATTATTAAACTGGCCAAATTTCAGGCCAAAATTGTACCAATAGCCACTCCAGGACCTTGTCGATAATACTGCACATTGAACAAAAAACATTTGTATTTTATTACCGTAAGCATAGCTGGTTCAATTAGTGCCCTGTGCTGGTCCTGAGAATTAGACCTTCGCACCATAAACTTTTAAAGTGCAAAGAAAAAAAAAAGGTCCATTTATTCCATCTACTAGTATTCCAACAAGGTGGTCAAATACACTCCTCCTCTGTCATTCCCCAGCTCTTCAATGGAAGATAAAAAAAAAAAAAAAAAAAAAAAAAAAAAAAACATGATTGGGTACCTTAGACTCCTGAAAAGTAGGAGCTGCCCTGACCCTTTTTATTAAAAATATATATTTTTATTGCTTTTAAACAGTATTTTCAGTATACCAGAAATACTCCCATTACAGGGTCACAAACACCAAAAATATCATACATTCATTAACCTATTATCCCTTCTAAATAATTCTCATAGAGCCAACTATCCACTAATCAGTAGCTTTTCATTATTTTATGGTTTTGCACTTTGTTGTAAACTTTTTGTCACTTAATAGGTCATACATTTTATATTTACATGTGTCAAAATACATTATGACTGCAGCAGCATCTTTGTCTGCCTTTGAAAGGCATTTATCAAGATTTGTGAACAAAGTAGAAAGTGCATCTCTTTCTTGTTTAATCAAATTAAAATATTTTCACATTGTTTTAGCATTTAATAATTTTCTTATATCTTTTTGCAGCAACTTTGAAAATCTGCAATGATGAGTTGCAGTGGTGGATTAAAAGTAATGATTTTTATAAAAAAAATCCTTCCATCCATTGTTCTTGGAACTGATGAAAGCATATTTTAAATTCATATTTTATCAATACACTTTTTAAGTTACTAATAGTTTCTACTAGTCCTACCTATAACATAGAATATAAGGGAAAACTTTTTTTTTTAAAACAGTCAGTTGCACATCACTTAAAACTGTAGCAGAAAACAATGTACACCTTAAAGTCTAAGGGCACATTTTTTTTTCTTCCCTTGGTAATTTTGTTTCTTTCTGGGTTTTTTCCTTGGACTTGACTCTTGCCTTACAAGAAATGTTGGCTGTTGACAAACAACTTGAGACCATAAATTGCTGTTCTTTTTGTGAAGTATCCTAGAGGTAAAGACAACTTTATGTTGAAAACCTTGGTTGTTGTTGTCAGATGGCTCTGGTAAACTTCCACTACCCATCTGGAACTCTGTCAGTTTTGATCGTGCTTCTTTTCTTTGTATTTTACTACAAATACATACTTTTAATGTTCCCTGGAGACTATTTTCTGGAGATGTTTTATGGCATAGAGGACTTACTACTGTGGGGTTTTCTAGTTGCATACTGCAAATCTATGCATATCTGATGCAATGAATCAAATTTCTCTTTATCGTTGAGAGCTCGCCCCTATCTAGTGCATTCCTGGTAATTTTTATACTGCTTTCAATTTTTTTTCTTTTAATGCACTGGAATGTATCCTCTTTTTTAGCATGATGTTAAATGGTTTTCATCCCAGCAGCAATTACAGCTACAGAAGTTGCCAGTAAAAGTTTATCATGTAAAACCAACAATCTCTGATTATATAGATGTAAATTCATAAACATTTGTTCCATCAACAACACTAGAGAGTTGTATCCAGTAGGATCTTAATTAGTCAAAGGACCTTTGGGAACCTTACCATTGTCAAAACTAGCTTTAAAATATGCATAGTCCCATTGCATCCTCTTATATTTAAGTAAACCCTCCTCCTGTTCTTTAGAAATCTCATCTTTATTCAATATTATATGAAACATACCTTGATTCCATCTAGAGGGTGCTCTAAACATGAAGTATCCCCCTTCAATATTGGTAATGATTGAATTTATCTGAACATGTCCAATAATGGGTCTACATTATAACGTCAAAGGTACAGAATCCCGAGTACCTGTTCATCGACATATAAATGCTGAATGTCCTCTTCAGTGAACTGCCACATCATCGATTTCTTTCCAAGGAAAAGAAATTGGTTGGTCAGTGTTGTAAATCTCCCCTTTTCCCTGCTGTAGTGCAGTCTCAGAGTTAGTATATTTAGTTAGGGGGGGGTGGGGGACACTTCATAGTGTTTGTTAAATTGTGTCGTGTGTAGTTGGCCTACCGATTTCTTTCCGAAGATGTGTCTGTTCGCTGAAGAATACATTCAACATTTACGTGTCGATGAACAGGTACTTGGGATTCTGTACCTTCAACGTTATAATATAGACCCTCCAATAACATATTGCCCCAAATGAAATCTACTTTAGTGTGTTCACAACTGGATGATCATACTGTGTCTTTTCCTTGATGTTTGGAGGCTTGAACCACCCTCTCTCCTTCATTAGATTAAGGCACATCCACTGAAATGAAAATAATATTATTCCCCATATTGTGGGAACATTGATCAATTTCTGCTCCTCATTCTATTACAATCTCATCACATTCTCCATCTGGTAGTGAATGAACACTCAATTCAAGCAGCTCATGTTGTTCCCTCTGAACCCAAGGAGAAGCAGTAACCGACATACTGTAAAATCAAACACCATCATAGTAACTTTCCAGTTTTAACGCACTCTACAGGCACTTTACACATTGTTATCATATCGAGAAGTTTTTATTTTCAGTTTTGGACCACACAACTGAAAAATTCAGGTGAGTTAGTAAGGGCAATGATTTATATTACAGAGAATAAATATCATTGGCATATTGTAGTAAATGCAAGTGTAGGAAAATGACTCAATATAAGTGTAAACTACAAGGGTTTTTAAAAAAGTGAGAGGTATTATATAACATCTTAATTGGGGTCACGTATAACACATTTCATGTATTTAAAATTTGGATTGGCAAATTATGTTAGAAGTCTGAGTAAGTCATAATCCAATTTTAAGTGATTTTTAAGATAAAAGCACTCACTTCTGTTTTCATGTGTTTTTTTTTGTTTGTTTTGTTAATAAACAGTGAAAAAATATAGTAATAATAATTATGGTAACATTCACTACTGTAGTGATGTGTCTGGCACAGCAGAAGCAGGGGTACATTCTTATTTATTTATTTGTCTGCTTTTCCAATTGTTTATTTTGTAAACAGGGATAGTCCAATTTATATATATATATATGTGCGTGTGTGTGTGTGTGTGTGTGATTTGGGTTTTACCCTTTCTCATCTGTAGTACATACAATGTGGTGGGGGTGTGGGGTTTAACGGGGGGGGGTTTGCCATCCTGCAAAACGATATGCAATTGATGTGAGTAGTTATGTTTTGGCCATTTGACACAGTCCTGCTTTGATGTTTTCATTTCAATAATGTGAACATTGACATTTTAAGTCGACTATGTAACATAAATCCCCCAGAAATATACATTACAGTAAAGTGTCATAGCCATCCACAGAGAAGGTTCACAGGACAACCTTCAGCAGTCATGAAAACTCATTTGGGAGGGACTATCAAACAACGAAATATTCATAAAGCAAAAAACAAACCAGTAAATCAGTACTGAAAAAAAAGAAACAGAAACAAATAGCCCCAATTCAAATACATTACTAGAGTTGCATAACAGATTAAAATATAAAGCAATAGAGCAATCAGGATTTTGACACAAATGAAACATGTTGGGAACAAATCAATTTGTCCAGAGACACTTTAAAGTGCTTAGAAGAAAGGTGGGCAGTGGGGGTCTATAGGTTTGGGGGAGGGAGATGTTAGGATTGTATGGGGACCTAGAAAGAGCTTAAGTAGAGTAGCTGAGATGGGAGGTCAGATTTAGGCGTGAACTTGTTGCCCGCCCTCCCTCTCTCTTTTTATGGCATTGGTGATTTGATTATTTATTATGTATATGAGTCAGTTAAGTGGAGAAGAGGAACAGGATTGTCCTTCTTCTGTTCCCCCTCTGGTGTTGGGTGTTAGATTCAAGGAGGTTGGTTGGGGATAGAAGTGAGCAGTGGTACACTGCTTTGATAAATGAGAGTAAGTGAGCAGTTGAGGCAACATTATTTATTTTGGGGCAGGGTGAGAGGGATACACTGCCCTGGTAGATTGTTAATGGATGTTCATGCTGTGATTAATAAAGCTAAGAACATTGTTCAATAAAATTGTGATTTAAAAGTTTAATAAAGGTCATCAAATGCCATTTTGCTGTGGTGTGAGTTATTTGAAGGGGATCAGGACAAAAAATGTATTCAAAAATTTAAAGAATAATTTCCTGAAGAATCTGAAGACATTACGTTATCTTCACAGACTGAATAAACAGAAAGTCAACCACATGGATTTTATGTCAGTTATACGTTATATAGACATAAAATCAAAATGAAAGTAGCAGACCCTTTACTATCCTTTTACAGTAGCACACTGATAGCCTTGGGGAGAGGCAATAGCAGCCAGTGTTGCCCATAGATCTCCCTTCAACCTACCAAAAATGATTTGTGTATGACTTAATGATGGCCTCATATTATTTATTTACATTTAAGTACGGTATAGAACTTCCCAACTGGACCTTCGTCAGGCTCAGCCTGGGTGTATTATAGATAAACAAATGATCAATGCAGAGCAGAAGATAGTGCAATGCAACATATGATTACTAGTAAAGATTACAGGAAAAGCAAATGAGTCAAGAAATTCAAGTAAGGAATACAAAAGTGAGAGGGTCAAAAATGAGGTGGATAAACAGATGAAGAGGCATGAGAGTGAAAGTTAGAAAGGAGATGCATTAGTAGTTAGACCAATTTTATTTGTTACACCTAAATAATAAGATAACAAATAAGTGAGTTGGAGGAGACTAGAGGTGGACTGGGGATGGCAGGAAGATGTGGTGCAGTTAATGTTACCCTGCAATGGTTGTTGAAGCAGTAGCAGGTGACTTTTTCTGCAGGTGCTGCTTCAGCATTTTTTAGACATTGGAGCTGTATGCAAGTCTCTTATTGCTGGGGGGAGGGGGGAGTGTATTACAGTTTTGATCCAGTGACTGAGGAACTGTAATAGCTACAGTTTTCTGTGACACTGCATGATGTAGGTATGGGCCAATAAAAGGCTGGAATCTGAGGTTACAGATCATTTCTTATCGTGAATCTGCTTGGCAAGTAAGGCAAGGAGTACTGAAATTATTTACCAGTTGCTGGTTTTCTTCTAAGTAACGTTTTAAAGATAAAGTGTCTTTTTCTTGTCTTTCATTTCTTCTTGATATTCAAACTGAGCACCTCTTTTATTTTAAAAGTTTCCTTATTGCTATCTCTTAGAAACTAAAACACATTAAGACTTCCTGAGTTCGGATAACCTGTAAAATTGAGTCATAAAGAAAAGTTTCAGAAGCATGTACCACAAAATTAAAGTAGACTAGTTCAAAACTTTGATTCATGTGTAGAAAAAAAGCATTTTATTTATATGATGTTGTTGCTTTCTAAAAAAGTTAATAACTGAACTGTCTTTTTTTACTCTTGAATTCTTCTATTTACTTATCTGTACACCTGGACTTTTTTCACGTGGGTTATTCAAAATTAGAAAACAGTCTCAGATGCTGAATATCTGATTTTTATTTCCTAACTCCTGAGTCATTTGGGTACATAGAAAACACAACACATCTTTACTTTCAAAGCACTGTATTCCCCAGTTGTTCTTTATTCATAAGTAAACACTCACATAACCAATTTATTACATATAACTACTGATGCTTAAACTATGTATGTAAAATGAGAAGAGATTTTTCTTTTAATTTGTTAGCTTGGTATGTATGTGGAAGTAAGGAGTCGTTGCAATGCTGTATTAATTGCAACATTTGCTATCCGAAAATAGATGTAATGGCAATACCATAATTATTCTAATGAGCATCCTAAGAAATACAACCTCACTTTTCTGGCAATTTATTTTCTGGTTGCATTCAGTCACCATTTTTTTTTTTTTGCAAGGTACAGTATTGTGAAGTAGGTGATAATGCATTTTTCTTTCAGCTTTTCCCGGTTAGGGGTTGCCACAGTGGAGCTCCGGTCTGCTAATGATTGGCAGTAGATTTTTTACAGGTGCCGAGGTGCCAGCTCAATGCCCAACCTTCAACGAAGGTACTCCCATTCTATGCATGTCTTTCGAACGCCACTCGACCGTGGGGAGGACATGCAGACTCCACACAGAAGGTGCTCCAGCTGAGAATCAAACGGGAGAACCTCTTGCTGTGAGGCAACAACGCTACCGCTGCACCACCGCGGCTTGTAATAATGCATGCAAAGTACATAACATTTTTGTAATATTTATTTTATATGTTTGTTAACCAGATACACCTATGGAAACAACTGTTGCTTTATATGGCTTCCCCAAAAGCATTGTCTGGTTAACTGACTTGCTCAGAGCCACATGGCAGTGGAAGGAATCAAACTGTTGTATTTGAGAACAGAAAGTAGCTCGTTAACAACTCAAAGCCTTAATCCTCTGTGATAACTCCCAGACCACTTGCTGCAAACTAGTACAAACCAAAGCTTAGAAAAGCAACATTTTAACATAGAATAATCAGTATGCTAACTGCCAGTGGTGAGAATTATGCAGGATTTATACCCTTCAGGCCCAGGGATTGAACCCTCAGGCTTCACATCTGAGACCCATAACAGACAAGTTGAGAGTATATTCCTGCATTAACTCTCATTTTTGGCTGGTATTATAGCTATGGTACATGATGGAAAGGTTTAAAATAGCTGGGCTCGCTAATGGATTTCTGAAACACTGATGATATTGCTTCAGTTTTCAGACTGTGGGCACCCGTGCAAGACCTTTGCTCATAAAATATGTATTTCATAGTGACAGAGATGGTACTTGAACACTGTTATCCCGCTGGTAGCTCGCTATGCAAGAATAAGGGTCAGAACTAGATTGTCTCAGACAGAACCTATTTAATATGGCATATAAAACTCTTTGTGACCAATAATCTCACTGCTGATTTTCCCACATGCACAGATGTACTTGTTTGCATTTTCCATATGCTATAGACACATGGAGCTTGTAATACATTTATTTAATGAATGTGGAGAATAGAAGCTTAAGTGATAAAATTACTTAGTGGACTTTTTGTATCAAATGTAAATAGGAATTTTCTGAAATGGGAAATAAATCGCTCTACCACATACATCATTATTTTTTATATTTAATTACATTATTTTATGCAGAAATTATGCTATGTTTGCATATTATATTATTGGTAAGGATATTCCCCAGAGTTTTTTCATGGACCCATTGCTGTGACATTATAAAAGCATGTACTCTGAATACCTCACTAACCAAATAAGTGTTCAGGCTACTGTATTTCCATGCAAATGAAAATAATTAGAGAACCTTATTTTATGAAACGACATGTTGTTAATTAGGCCAAGGCTAGGCCATGTAGATGGAATGTATATTACTTTTGAAATGTGCACAAGAAGTTTTGAAAAGGCTGAAACCTCAATACAAATAAATGATTGCTTTTCTGAAGATGCAACTTGATCTGATGTTAAGGAATGATTTGTTGTTTTGTCAAACATTGTCTGAATCCTTTCTTGACCACTTTTTGTTGGCCTGTTCTAATAGATAAACTGAGTAGAAATCAGGCCATAAAACATAGAATAGTTGTCTTTGTTCACAAAGCAAATCACAATTTCAAAAATCACAAAATAACAAAAAGTTAAGAGTAAGACAAAGATCTCCAGAAAGAACTCCAATACACTTTATAAGACTGGGGTGAGTATGAGCAATCCTCATGCAAATACAGTGCAATCAAGTGCATTTATAGCAAGGATTATTTTCATAATCTGTCCAAACTCAGACTTAACAAATTTGGTGGAAGGAATTTAGAGAGTTATAGTTTAGATGCAGAGATGTGGTGTCAGTATTGTTTAAGTACATATTCTGACTCACAGATTAATAACCATGACTATGACTTGTGAAAAAACAGCAGTATACTGTTAGTAACTGTACCACTGAACCACTATGTTACATAAATGTACATAAAAGCTAGTGAAATGACATCCATCTGCCAAGTTGCATGCCATGAAACATACCTCTGTACAAGACAACATAAATGGACCAGCATGTTGTGTGCATGTAGTGTGCATGATGCAGGTTCCTGGAGTCTATATCATAAGCTCAAAGTCCAAAAAGAGCGAACGCTCTTTAATCAACACCAAATATGCAAAGTCCCATAAAGCCGAAAGGCCAGAACAGTGATTTTTTTTCCCAGGAAAAAAAAAACGCTGGGCAATTCTCGGGACTTACTGTTTCCTCCACGGTTGTGCGATCTCAGAGTTGGTATATTTAAGTAGGGGGTGTGTGGGTGGCACAGCTCCCAACACCTAGGGGTGTGGGGGGTGAAGCCCCCCATTTTTGTTATGTTTGGATTTTTTTTTTTTGGAACAGCGATTTTTTTCCCTGGGAAAAAATCGCTGTTCTGTACATTTGACTTTTTGGGATTTCGCATATTTGGTGTCAAATAAAGAGCATTCATTCTTTTTGAACTTCGAGCTTATAATATAGACCCAGGTTCCTGCTGAAATATGAAATGACTACATTTGTGATCCTCAGACCTGAGAGACTAAAAGTGTCAAAGGGGGCACATATACAGAATAACAGACTGGTGGTACCTTACAGTATTCTTCTTCCTCTGAGGTACAGTGATCACAGTTAGTATATATAAATAGCACAGGTGTAGAAGGGCAAACTCTTCCTGCAGAAAAAGCTTTAATGCTTTTACAGGGAGTCTAAAGACTCATCATAATTACATGTTGTTTGAACTTTATATTTTGCAGTTGTAGGACTTGTAATTATGTATCTTGTACTTTCAGCAGACAGCTGTACATATCATATAGCAGCGATATGTAACCCATGTTCCAATATAAAATAGCAAAACATAGCAAAAATCATCACTATGTAGTAAAAGCTGCAAGGTATGTATACCAAGATAAAGGCTAGAGCTGTAGTCATCATCATCTTCATTAACCCCCCTTTTTCCCATTTTCTACATGGAGTTGAGGTGTCATGTCATTTTTTTTTCCATTTCTCTCTATCCAGTATCACTCTCCTACCTTCTTTGACACTCATACCTGATTGTCGCAGGTCTTCTCTCACACAATCCATTCACCTCTTTGTTGGACTCCCTCATTTTCTCTTGCCTTCTTCTTGTCTGTCTAAAATCATTTTAAACTCTTGAGCTCTGTACAAGAATAGCAGACAATTGGCAGAAGAAAGCTTAATGTGAGAAAAGGCTGCAAAAAGTGATTACTAACAGTATACTACGTAAAAATTATATACTGAAGGCAAAAATAAGGGTAAGAAAGTATTTAAAACAAACAAATAAAAAAGCCTCATTGTACTTAATGTGTTGATAGTTTCCCATTGCTAGCTGGTTTCTTTGCATTATCCCCGCTACACTCACCCTCGCTCTGCTCGGGCTCACTCAGTGCCCCACCCTGCCCCCAAATTCCTACCGCCCCTAGATGTGCTAAATTTATAGCCACAACTGCCACTCCCTTAATTATAGAACCAATCAGCAATTGTTAGACACACCCAAACCACAACACCCTCCCTATTTCTCTACTCTACCCCCATCTACTACCCTCCCACCCCCATTCTTAAACAATTGTTAGTTGCAAAACCTCTTCAATGCCTCTACAAGCCTCAACCCCACCTTTCAATTCAATGCCCTCCTACTACCTTTTACCCATGCTGATAATTACGTATTTTATCACAGCTTATGAACATCTCTTCCTTCCAGGCTTCCACTACCCCAGATCACAGACCAATACTCATGCTCTTTCACATAACTTTAATCAGCCACTATTCCCCCCCTCCAACTCCCATTTTACAATAACTCAACAGCTCATTCGAGTCAGTTATGTTAACCCTAGAACTAAACACTACTACAAACTATTATTCAAACTTCAAAAACTAATAATCTATTCTCAAATTAACCTCACAATGGATGGGGACATCCACCCCAACCCAGGGCCAACCCCATCAGAAGCATCCAACCCAATATATAATATCCCCTCTAGCCTGCAAAACTTAAACATCTCCTCTACCTCTCTCCTCATCTGCCACCTAAACATCAGAAGCCTAAATAATAAAATCCAATACCTGCATGCCCTCTTAGCAGTACACTCCCCAGATATACTATGTGTTACAGAAACCTGGCTTAAGTCATCCACCACTGACAATGAAGTTACTCCTCCAGGTTACAATATAATATGACTGGACCACACCTCAAAGAAGGGAGGCGGGGTAACTGTCTTATATAAATCTTCAATTAATGTAACTATTTCCAACTCTCCACAAGTTTCTCAAGCTGGTAAAGCTGAAATACTCTTTACAAAACTACAAATTAACCAGCATTAATCTATAAACATCGGCTGCATTTATATCCCACCTGGCAACAACACCAATATCCTTGAAGACATTCTACAGTGGCTGTCCATAAACTCCCCACAAGAAACTATTGTTTTAGGTGACTTTAATATAGACTGGAACACCTGCTCCTCAGACTTCCCTACTACCCAGATAACTCTATATGTTTTCTCCAAAGTCATAACCTCCACCACCAGAACTAGTAAGCCCAATAATAAAGAAAGCATACTAGAGTGGATTCTCATTAATAACCCTCCCCAAATGTATAAGGCAGGCACCCAACCCGAGGAAATAAGTGATCTCCTCCTAACATATATACTCAGACAAAAAATGATATCCCTCAAATACCCAGCCTCAGAACTAACAGGAACAATAAGAGCTTCAATCAAACCAAATTCCAATTAGAACTTCAAACATGTAACTGGAACACACTAAAACTACTCCCACTAGACAAGGCAGTATCACACTTTAACACCACATTTCTTACAATCCTTAACAATCATGCACCCCTCGGACCATCAGAACAAAGAAAAAAGTAGCGCCGTGGCTGTCTAAAGTAACTAGACAAAAAATCATGAATAGAAATAAAGCCTGGTCATCTTGGAAAACCAATAAAAACCCTAAGGATCAACTAGTATATAAACAGCTAAGAAATGATACTAAGAAGTCTCTAATGTTAGACAAAAAAGACTATTACTGTAACCTGCAACATAAACAGCAAAATCGACCACAAAAACTTTGGTCCAGCTTAAACAATCTTCTCCATCCAGGTAATACTATTACCCCTACCCCTGCATCTATCCTCCAAAAACCTCCAGAAAATATTGCCAACACCTTCTTTACGGAAACTATACAATCCCTTGCCAACCAAATAGGCCCCAACAACCTAGACCCTTTTAACCCCATATCCAATACCCACCCATCCTTTAACTTTCAACCTGTACCAACAGCATTTATCTGATCCTTAATCAAGAAACTGAAACCCACCACCCTATCAGCAGCCCTAGTCCCGGCTGAATATCTTCAAAAGGCTGCAAATGCAATAGCGTATCCCATCTCAATATTAATTAACAGAACCATCTCTGAAGCATACATCCCTTCCATCTGGAAAATTTCCTATGTAACTCCTCTCCATAAAGGGGGTAACTCTACTGATCTATCAAATTACCGGCCCATCGCCATTCTGTTCCCTCTGGCTAAAATTATGGAAAAATGTATCCACAAGTAACTCCTTCATTACCTCAATTTGCACAGTCTCCTAGCTCCCTCCCAGCATGGATTTTGACCCCGCCATAGTACCACCACAGCCCTTCTATCCTTCTCTCAGACAATAAATCAAATCCGTAATAATAATACGCCCTCCTCTGCTGTCTTTCTTGACCTATCTAAGGCATTTGATATGGTAAACCACCAGCTACTCATTCAAGCACTAAGACCTCTTGCCACAGACAGCCTAGCAATACGCTGGTTTCAGTCCTACCTAAGTAGCAGACAACAAGCTGTGCTATGGAAGGACAGCCTTTCTTTCCTACTGCCAGTCACCCTTGGAGTTCCTCAAGGGTCTATACTAGGACCTCTCCTATTTTCCATCTTCATTAATGATCTTCATACAGTCATCCCCAAAATAACCTGCATTCAATATGCAGATGACTCTACCCTAATCTGTTCTGCCACCTCCCCATTAGACCTGCAGACCTGAACCCAAAATACTTTCAATGTAGTAGAAAACTGGCTCACTGACAGGTGTCTTCTATTGAATCTAAATAAAACAAAACTGCTACTCTTCACCCCCAGCCAGAAAGCTACACTCCCATCATTTACCATAACATCTAATAATGGCACAATAATTTCCTCAGAAAGTAATACAAAACTATTAGGTGTAATTGTTGACAATAACCTTAAGTTTGACGCTCACATCGACAAAACCATTAAAACAGTCAACAAAAAGCTAGGACCTCTACATAGAATTAAGGCATTTCTAACCCCAACTGCTAGGACAGTTATTGCCCGAACACATTTACTTTCAACCCTTCTTTATGCCTCCCCAATCTATACAAACCTGAGTAAATCTGACCCCAATAAACTCAATAGCTGCTACAACACCATAGCCAGATTTACCACAGACTCAGCATATAGAACCCACCACTGTATTAACCTATGATCTCTAGGCTGGCTAGAGTTTCCCTCTCAAATCCAGTATAATCAATTAATAATAGCCCACAAAGTCCTCCATCAGCCGGAAAGCACACCCATACTCAAAAATATAATTACCCAATACAGTAACCTAAAAACTCTCCGGTCGTCTGACAAAATACTGGCACAAACTGTTAAATCTAAAAACTCAGCAGGTGACTCATTGTTTTGGAACTCTGTTGGAACAATCTGGAGTCGGCTCCCTGCCAAACTTACAGCAAACCAGACTATTAACCAATTTAAAATATCTCTCAAAAAATTCCTAAAAAGTCACTGGCTGTGCCCCTGTACCAACCCTGAGTAACCAGCTTACCACTCTCTTCACTACCTGACTACCTGTAAAATAGTCAATGTTTCAGACTTAGTCTCATTCTCATATGTATTGTACTACTGAATGACATGCTACCTTTTTCAGCTTTGTACCACTAAAAATGTCTAAGTTCGAACAAGAAGACTACAATGTTAAGTTTAAGTATGTATGTATTCCAAGTATGCATATAATCCAATAATTCTGTACTGGTATCTATATGTGACTGTATAAAACTGCTACTGTTTAACTCTTATCTAACTATCCACATTTGGAGCTTTTCTCCCCGGGCCTCCGCTGAAAATGGTCCTGTGTCCAGTCGGACTATCCCGGTTAACAAATGTAAAATAAAATAAATAAATCTTCACTAAATTGTCTACTGATTTTCTGCACATGTGCCTGAATGACCAGAATCTGTTCTGTTTGACTGTTTCTGCAATTGGAGCTGGTTTGGCTTCTGCTCTTATGTCCTTATTTCTTTGTCTGTCCCATAGTATGCATCTCAGGCACTTAATTTCCATCACTTCTAGATTCCTCAACTGCTCTACCTTTACTGCCCAGATGTCTGTACCATACAGTAGTACTGGTCACGCCACTGTCTTGTACACCTTACTTTTCAGCTTCTTTGGCATTCTTCTGTCATACACCACTCCTGACACTCTGTGCCAGCTGGCTACCACCGCTCAGATTCTAGCTTTAACCTCCTCATTCAGACTTCCTTTCTCCACGACCACTCCTCCCGGATACTTGAAGCTGTTAACCTGTATTTTCCCTTCTATCTCAGTTCTCAGCTTCTTCTGATTTCCCAAGTTTGCTGGAATTACAATTGTCTTATATGTACTCAGTTTTGTCCAATGTGACTTCAGTTTTGCATTCCATTCCCCTATCATTTGCTGAAGTTCTTGCTCAGAGTCTGTCTATAATGCCACACCATCTTCATACAGCAGATTTACTGAGCTGTTCCCTCTGACCTGTTTGCTAATGTAGTCCATCACCAGTATGAGCAGCCGTGGAATCAGAGCTAAACCCTGATGCACACCCACTCCCATTGGGAACCCTCTGTGAGACTGAACACTGTACATACATGTGTCATTGGGTCCTTGTACATAGCATGCACTAATTCTACCAGTGTTTTTTGGACTTCAAACCACTGCAGGACTGCCTAAATCAGCTTTCTTGGGACCTTGTCATATGCTTTCTCCAAGTCTAGGAATGCCCAGTTGGACTCTTTCCTGAGCACTAGCTTATTCTCAAGTATCTGTCTCACTGCACATATTGTGCTGCATCCTGATCTGAATCCTAAATGCTCATCTTTCATCTCACTTTCTACTACTCTGCATATTCGTTTATTAATCACCCACTCCAAAAATTTCTTGCAATGTAAAAAGAGTTTGATACCTCTATACTGCCCACAGCTGTGGATGTCCCCTTTGTTCTTGTACACTGGCACTACTATACTTATTCTCCAGTCATCTGAGATATGCCTTTTTCTCTACATTGCTATGAGAACCCTCAGATGCCATTTCTGTCCTATCTCATCCCTATCATATCTGCTGTGACCTCATCTAAGCCTGCTACTTTTGCTGACTTCATTTTCCTTAGAGCTCTTCTTACTTCTT
The DNA here is from genome assembly GCF_019279795.1 of Protopterus annectens. Taxonomy (NCBI): domain Eukaryota; kingdom Metazoa; phylum Chordata; order Ceratodontiformes; family Protopteridae; genus Protopterus; species Protopterus annectens. Next base: position 652,348,751 of record NC_056733.1, on the reverse strand, counting down.
CTGTGGTGGGATCCTCCTCCTTTCTCATCATTGGCTGTATCTGGACATTCTGTGAGATTCTCCTTGTTCAGAAGTTGCTGGAAGTGCTCCTTCTATCTGCCTTTGATGTCCTGTTGACTGGTGAGCAGGTTCTTGCTGTCATCCCTTATGAAGGGTGTCTGATTAGCCTCTATCTTTTTGTCTTTGCCTTGTAAACTGATGTAGTTTCTTTGTGACATCTACTGAGTCACTTTCCAGAAGCTGGAGAAGTGTCCATGATGCCTTGTTCTTTGCCATTGCAACTCCTTTCTTAGTTTCTTTGTTAGCCAATCAGTATTTCTTTCTAGCCTGCTTCTTTTTTTTCTATTTCCCACTTTTTCCTACACTACTCTTTTTCCTTTGATGGCTTCCTGGACTTCTGCTTTCCACCACCAGCTTACCTTATGCACCTTATTTCCATATCAGGCTCAGATTAATATCTGTTCTATAGTCCTCAGACTTGCTGTTTTGAGGTGCTACCATTCTTCTTCTTCTTCACCTCTACATATTTTCAGTTTTTCCTGAGTTCTAGATCCCTGAGTAATTCCTTGAACTGTTGTGCTTTCTCACCAGTCAACTTCCAGGTCTTCAGCCTGGTCTGTATTGACCTTAGAGCCTTCTCTAACCATTACTTGCAGCTGATTGTGGCAACCAGTGGTTTATGCTGTGGGTCGACTGTTTCACTGGGGATGACTTTGCAGTTGCTAAGTCTGTCCCAGTGCCCTTTCCTTACTAGAAGAAAGTCTACCTGAGTTGCACATCGGCCACTCTTGCATGTAATTCTGTGACTGTCTCTCTTTCCTGAATCATGTGCTGACTACTATCAAGCCATTTGCCAGACAGAAGTCAAGAATGGCTTCTCCTTCTTTATTCTTGTTGATCCACCCATGTGGACCAAGGCAGTCCTCATATCCTGTTCTGTTTATCCCAATATGTGTATTCAGGTCACCCATTATCAACAGCAATTCCTGCTGTCCTGCTTTCTCTAGTAGGTCCTGCAACTGCTGTCAGAATACACTCTTTTCCTCACTATCACAACCCTGATGAGGGGCATAGGCTGAGATTATGAATATTGCCCTATCATTAGGCTGGAATATAGAGAGGAGTTGTGATATTGTATGAGAAAGTCAGGAGTGTCAGAGAAGTATGTAAGAGTGGTACAGGATATGTACGAGGGTAGTATGACAGCGGTGAGGTCTGCGGTGGGAGTGATGGATGCATTTAAGGTGGAAGTGGGGTTACATCAGGGATCAGCTCTGAGCCCTTTCTTATTTGCAATGGTGATGGACAGGTTGACAGACGAGATCAGACAGGTGTCCCCATGGACTATAATATTTGCAGATGACATTGTGATCTGTAGTGAGAGTAGGTAACAGGTGGAGGAGACACTGGAGAGATGGAGATATGCTCCAGAGAGAAGAGGAATGAAGGTCAGCAGGACTAAGACAGAATATATGTGTGTGAATGGGAGGGAGGATAGAAGAATGGTGAGGATGCAAGGAGTAGAGGTGGTGAAGGTGGATGAGTTTAAATACTTGGGGTCAATAGTTCAGAGTAATGGTGAGTGTGGAAGAGAGGTGAAGAAGAGAGTACAGGCAGGATGGAGTGGGTGGAGAAGAGTGTCAGGAGTGATTTGTGACAGACGGGTACCTGTAATAGTGAAAGGGAAGGTCTACAAGAGGGTAGTGAGACCAGCTATGTTATATGGGTTGGAGACAGTGGCATTGACAAAAAGGCAGGAGTTTGAGTTGGATGTGGCAGGGTTAAAGATGTTAAGATTTGCACTGGGAGTGACGAGGGTGGACAGGATTAGGAATAAGTATATTAGAGCGTCAGTCCAGGTTGGAAGGTTTGGAGACAAAGCCAGAGAGGCAAGATTACGTTGGTTTGGACATGTGCTGAGAAGGGATGCTGAGTATATTGGGAAAAAGATGCTAAGGATGAAGTTACCAGGTAACAGGAAAAGAGGAAGGCCTAAGATAAGGTTTATGGATGTGGTGAGAGAGAACATGCAGGTGGTTGGTGTGACAGGGCAAGATGCAGAGGACAGGAAGAAATGGAAACAGGTGATCCACTGTGGCGACCCCTAACGGGAACAGCCGAAAGAAGATGATGATTAGGCTGGAATCTCAGCACTGTAGAGAGCTGTAGTGTTGAGATTAAAAACAATATATATATATATATATATATATATATATATATATATATATATATATATATATATATATATAAAAATGCAAGACAAAGCAATACAATACTGAAAAAAGGTCAGAAAGCAGTGCCAGAACCATTATCAGGTATAACAATGAAAGACATGAAAACAACTATTACACATAGAAGAAGGTTATCATGTCATACCACATTTATGTCAGTATTGCTTTAGTTAAATGAACCGCAACCGCCTATCCACAACCAGAGGTGTAGCCAGGAATGTACAAATTACACACACAGCAGCCACAATGTAATTCAATCTCCCCCCAAAAAAAGTTCTAGGTCATTCAGTGGCACTGTGGTACACACAGATTTATTCTACCTACCTCTGTAAAGCACATAGGCCATGTGACATCCCTCAGAGGTCTACCATACCAGAGCTGATATATCAGTACCCCTCTGTGCCACAGGGGTACACTCACACAAATGGCAATATGCAACACTAATAAACATTGGTAGTACAACATGGCAACCAGGCCCACAGAAGTCTATTCATTTAAACAAGCTTTTTTATTTGCTTCATATGCAACAAGTAAAAATTATAAAACAATTAACAAAATAAACAATAGCTTCAAAGTACCAAGCCAGAATTACAGGTTCATAGTTTCATTGTTACTTACTATGCTATTGATCCAAGAGGATCTTTAGAAGTTTAGAGTTTTTAGCCCTTATATTTTAAGTATGAATAACCCAGAAATGAGAACAGCATTTGCATGTTGCCCCTGTCCATGAAGGATAAGGCACAGGTGTGCTAACCATGGGTAAATTTGCATTTATCCATCCATTTTTCCAAAATACATTGAATACAGTAAGAGAAGTACTTTGTTTTATTTGGATAGGAAGACAATTCTAAAGAAGTGTTATTCTCTGTGATACACCTCTGTCCCTCCAACATGTTCTATTTATGTTGCAAAAGTAATTTAGCTCTCTTGAGTGGTTTTTTATTCCTCCACTGGACTTGCAAATGTGTATTATGATAGGTTGAGGATCTGTAAATGAGGCAGAGATAGTCCCTCAGTAGCCCTGTATGACATCAAGAAGAGGGACAAGGTCTTCAGATGGTCTACATAGCTTTTATGATTTAGACCTTTGCATTACTCAGTAAGAAAGCGTTGTGAGTATTCAAGTTGTGCCAAATGTTTGGACAGGTACATACCAAAGGGGGGCATTATACTCCATAATCAGCCTGATGAGAGTGGAATACAGTGGAATGATCACATCCCTAGATCTGGATACCATACCCTTTGTAAAAAGCTGTGCAATGAAAAACACTTTCATACAATAGTGGATATGTGGTGATCGAAGGACAGTTCATAGTCAACATAGCTTCCTAGGTCCCTAACTATTGGATCAATTTTCAGGGTTGTGTTGTCAGTGTAGCATTTACAAGGGGCTTCTTGTTGGTTGAAGGATAATATTATACATTTCTTGGTATTTAGTTTTAGTCCATGGTTTTCATACCAGCTGTTGATTTGGGAAAGACCATCTTGGAGGATTGTGGTAACTTCTGAAGCGTTTATGATGGCATGAAGTTCACAGTCATCTGCAAACTTGGTCAACCATAAATTCTTAACCATAGTTTTTACCTCTGAGAAGTAAATGCCAAAGACGAGTGGTCCAAGGACTAAACCTTGGGGTACACTGCCTGTGACATGTCTTTCGTAGTAGGTAAAGTTACCCACCATAATTTCCTGGTCTTAATTTGTGAGCAATTTTACTATCCAACAAGTTTCATAGGGATTAATATTTAGCTGGGATAGTTTGTATATGATACCCATGTGTGAGATGGTGTTGAGTGCCTTTGCAAGGTGTTGACGTGCAGTGTCTACTGATTTGCCCTAATCTATTACATACTTAACCTTCTCAAAGAAGTCAGCCAGGTTAGGTAGGCAGGATTGCCCCTTTACAAATCCAAACTGTCCTGGGTTGAGAGTTTGTAGGTTACCTATGTCCTTATTTATTAATGCATAATGATCCTTTCCATAGCCTTACAGGTGAAGCTGGTCAGATGTAGGGGGTCTGTAATTTCCTGTGTCTGTTGACAACCATCCTCTGTGCAAAGGGATGATAGTTGCTGTCCTCCATTTATCCTGCACAAAATCTGTTTGGAGGCTCACACTAATAGAATCTGTAGGGGTCTGACAGGTCTTGTTCCAGGTTGACCTGTCAGCAGCATAGTATTTTATTCACCACAAAAGAAGCAGTGGTCTTGGCTTTGAGTAGTGCCTTTCTGACTTGTTCATGGAGGATTTGATGGGGTGTTGATGCAGAAATAAGATCTGAGAATGTAGCGAAGATTGAGGGAGGTGAAGTTTGACTGAAATTTATCCTCTCATAGATTAGTTATGTGCTCTGGTTCCAAGTTTCCAAGTATGTGATATATTACTATTAGCTCTGATCAGTGCTAGACAGTATTTCTATACACACAGTGCAAGCTTACTAGTGGGGTAAATTGGAGAAGTGCCAATTCAGACAACCTGGATAAACACACAAAAAGACAGGGAGGATATGCAGAGTCCACCTGAAAGGAGTCTGATGCAAACCCTGTGACATAACAACTTTACACACACAAACACACACACACACACACACACACACACACACACACATATATATATATATATATATATATATATATATATATATATATATATACACACACACACACACACACACACACACACACACACACACACACACACACCTTGTTGCAACACTATCACAAGGAAAAAACAGGTCAAACACCAAGGCTGAGAAACTTACAGCTTTCATACAAATGTATTCAATAAAAACAGGTAAGAACTTTCTTGGTAAAAACTGCTTCATCAGACCATTAAGCAAACAAAAGCAGAGTTTAAAACATAAAATGAAACCAATAAGGTCTAGATAAAACAGTTATATCACCTATGAATAAAAGACACACTTTGCTAAATCCATTCATAACATTCTTATACAAAGCTGATGTAACAGCTTATCACATTCCTACTATAAGAACATGTGACAGAACAGTTTACACCCTAAATCCTAAGCATAAGGGAGATCTCTCAATGTTTTAAATGGTGTGACTTAAGCATAGGCTTTAGTAAAACGTGTTAATTTAAGCCTGGATATTTATCTGCACCTAACGCTAGTATGCATTTAAATTTAGCTGTTTCTGTTTTATTTACAATATCTCTGCCTCTAAGGCTCTCCTCTAATAACTCCAATACAAACAAAAAAATGAACTGCTAGCATTAAAATCTGTGTTGGTTACATTTCTAGTAATCATTTTAATCGGAGTTGCTGGCTACTGAGACTTGTCTGCATATATCAACTGGACACAAGCTGATTTAAGCATACTTTTCTCTGCACTTATTTAAGATTTGAGTCAGTAAATATTGTGTGTCTTTGATTCAGTAAATATTGTGTGTCTCTGTCTCTCTGCAGTTAGTTCCCCACTCTCCCATCCCTGTTTCCTGTTGTGGTGTTAATCTTGGTGGCTTTGGAATTGCCCGCCCCTGCTGTAAATCTGTTTTTGCACACTCCTCCTGGACCCATCTCATTTGCTCACTCAACTGAATACAGTGAGATCATATTTTGATTTCAGATACTCCTACCAGTCCCATCTCCTCTGCGGTGTACAGAGAGAGCACTTGGGAAGGACATTCCCCTATAGTATCTTAATCTGCTCTGTTTTCTCCCTCTCCAAAACAAAATTGCACTTCATTTGCTTTACTGTATTTGTGTTTCTTCCTACTTTATTACCTCATTTTGCTTTTGCCTCTTCTTAAAAGTACTCAGTTGAATTTATTCTGCTGCCTTTATTACTGCTTATTAGCCTGATTAAATTGTAACTGTTATTCTAAGGCCCTTGGTTTAAGCACTTGGGCTTCAAACCAGTTGTTTTACATTAAGAAGGTTTGTGGTCTGCACTGTTGTGGCAGGACAGGTGGCGTGCATCCTTCTAAATTGGGAACTGCTGATTGAAGGCTCAGTGTCTGTTATTCTAAAAGTGTATTAGCTCTGGGTTAAGCACTTGGGCTTCAGGCCAATTATTTTGCATTAAGAATGTTTGGAAGGAAAGGATAGATTCTGCCCTTCTGAGCTGGGAATTTCTGGTTAAAGGCTTATTGCTCATGCTTACTTGGACTGTTTCATTCTGAAATTGGTACGTCTTGTTTGCTGAAGCATAGACTAGATTCAGGCCGGCTGGATCTAGCTTTGTTTGTATAACTTGTGCATTGATCCAGGTCTTCTTTTTTGGAGAAGGTTTCTCTGTACCCTAGTGGCAGGACTGTGCAGTTAGAACTTGTCTGATTGAAGACCGCTGGAACAGGTCTCAGTTTTGAGCTTTTTAACTGGTTAATTGGGTAAAATGTTGCTTTGATTGTATCTGCTTTATTTTTCTGAAAAAAAAATTTATATATATATATGGGTCTGGGTTACAACATCGACAGATGACAAGACCGACAGCGAAATCACCGACGCCAGAGGATCGACGGATGAAAACACCGACGCGGAATGGGGAAAGGATGTGTAAGTATGCGGTAGTGAAGGACATTAGGGTGCGAGTAAGGTAAGTGTGTGATGTTGACGGTCTGTAGGGGTAGGGGTGGGTTAAGTGAGTTAGGGTTAGGGCGCGGGTTAGGTAAGGGTGCAGTAGTGAATTTGTTTGGGTTAGGGGAAGGTTAAGTGAGTTAGGGTTAGGGCGCAGGTTAGGTAAAGGTGCAGTAGTGAATTTTTTTGGGTTAGGGGTGGGTTAAGTGAGTTAGGGTTAGGGCGCGGGTTAGGTTAGTGTGCGATAGTGACGGACCTTAGGGTTAGGGTTTCGGTTAGGGTTGTGGATAGTTGTGTATGTAAGGTTTAGTGTTTGTTTGTTGGGATTTAGGTGTGCTTGTGTTGTGTGTGTGGTTTTGGTCAGGGAATTTGTTTTGTTTATTGGTTGTTGTGATGATGTGTTGAGTGTGTGCGATTGTCGTGTTTGTGATCTGTCGATGATGTGGTGTCGGTGATGTCGTTGTCGATGTTATGTGCTGTCGGTGTTATAACCTAGAACCATATATATATATATATATATATATATATATATATATATATATATATATATATATATACTTGTTTCCCACCTTTCTGAACTAGTATAGTCCAGTTTTCAGGTCACTGCTGAATCCAGGGCTGTGTTGCAAGTTCCTGTGTTGCCCATACCTTACTTGGATAGAAGGAAGTTTCTCTGTTCACCTGTGAGAGAAGGGAGCTTTGAGCAGCCTATCTGTCCCTGGAGGAGTGGTTTCAGCCCAGAAGTCAGTAGTTTATTGGCCATTTTGGGCTAATTGCTATCTCTTTCACTTCCCTGCTATAAAAAGTACATTTGCACAGTTTTTGCGCTTGTATTCCGCTCAGCAAGTGCCTTCCAGGTGTTCTGCAGAGTCTACAGCAGCAGAGAGACAAAAGAGTGACTTTGGAGTGATTAAGTATCATTTTTCTGCTTTTCTTTCTGTCATAACTAATTCCGCCTAAAATGCCAGTTTTTTGCGTTTCTGTGATTTAAAAAGTTTGTTATTGCTACATATTGTACTTATTTGCTGCCTGCACTTGAATTAAGTCATTTTTGTGTTTAAATAATCTGTTTAACTGTTGTAGGCTACACACTAAAGTGTGATAGCCTTTTCTGTGCATTTAAAGTGCTGTTTTGATTGCATCTGCTCTATTTTCTAATATATATATATATATATATATATATATATATATATATATATATACTTGTTTCCCACCTTTCTGAACTAGTATAGTCCAGTTTTCAGGTTATTGCTGAATCCAGGGCTGTGTTACAAGTTTCTGTGTTGCCCATACCTTACTTGGATAGAAGGAAGTTTCTCTGTTCACCTGTGAGAGAGGAGAGCTTTGAGCAGCCTATCTGTCCCTGGAGGAGTGGTTTCATCCCAGAAGTTAGTAGTTTATTGGCCATGTTGGGCTAATTTTGATTATATCTGCTCTATTTTCTGAGAAAAGAAACAAAAAAACAAAAAAAATGCTTGTTGCCCGCCTTTCTGAACTAGTATAGTCTAGTTTTCAAGTTGTTGCTAAATCCAGGGCTGTGTTACAAGTTTCTGTGTTTGCCCATACCTTACTTGGATAGAATGAAGTTTCTCTGTTCACCTGTGAGAGAGGGGAGCTTTGAGCAGCCATCTGTCCCTGGAGGAGCGGTTTCAGCCCAGAAGTTAGTTTATTGGCCATTTTGGGCTAATTTCTATCTTTTTCACTTCCCTGCTATAAAAACCGCATTTGCGCAGTTTTTGCGCTTGTATTCCGCTCAGCAACTGCCTTCCAGGTATTCTGCAGAGTCTACAGCAGCAGAGAGACAAAAGAGAGACTTTGGAGTGATTATCATTTTTCTGCTTTTCTTGCTGTCTTAACTAATTACACCTAAAATGCCAGTTTTTTTTAGCGAATCTGTGATTTAAAAAGTTTGTTATTGCTACATATTGTACTTATTTACTGCCTGCACTTGAATTAAGTCATTTTTATGTTTAAATAATCTGTTTAACTGTTGTAGGCTACACACTAAAGTTTGATAGCCTTTTCTTTGCATTTAAAGTTTTGTTTTGATTGTATCTACTCTATTTTCTGAAAAAAAAAAAAATATATATATATATATATATATATATATATATATATATATATACTTGTTAACTGCCTTTCTGAACTAGTATAGCCCAGTTTTCAGGTTATTGCTGAATCCAGGGCTGAGTTACACATTATTGTGTTGCTCATACCTTACTTGGATAGAAGAAAGTTTCTCTGTTCACCTGTGAGAGAAGGGAGCTTTGAGCAGCCTATCTGTCCTTGGGGGAATGGTTTCAGCCCAGAAGTTAGTAGTTTATTGGCCATTTGGGGCTAATTTTGATTGTATCTGCTCTATTTTCTGAAAAAATATATATATATACTTTTTTCACACCTTTCTGAACTAGTATAGTCCAGTTTTCAGGTTATTGCTGAATCCAGGGCTATGTTACAAGTTTCTGTGTTGCCCATACCTTACTTGGATAGAAGGAAAGTTCTCTGTTCACCTGTGAGATAGGGGAGTTTGAGCAGCCTATCTGTCCCTGGAGGAGTGGTGTCAGCCCAGAAGTTAGTAGTTTATCGTCCATTTTTGGGCTAATTTCTATGACTTTCACTTCCCTGCTATAAAAACCACTTTGTGCGGTTTTGCGCACTGGGCAGTGCCGTTTAGCTAGAGTTAAACTATTCTCAGCTCCACAAAGTCTATTCTTCAATTTTTCCCTTAGAACTAGACAAACCTTCAACTTTAGCACTCAAACCATTCATTTCACAGTCAAGCACTTGCCTAAAACTCATAGCAAGCACCCTAGCACTAGACCCCTCCCAAATTGCCCAGAAGGACAAGGCTCTCTATTCGTCCCCACCAGTCAATCAGAAAAACAGCTTACTCTACCTATTCAGGCATGTCCAAAGGGCAGTTTCCGGTGTACTCTCTAGTCCAACTAGTGAATCTGGGCATTTTGAGGCAATGTTACAACTGTCTCATGTACACCGACAACCCACTCCTCCTACCACCAAACACTAATATATGCGAGAGATGCAATTATACAGCCAAACTGGAGGCAAAGCTCTCTCAACCCAAGACTGGAAATGACAGTCAAGAGGAGAAGGATAATACTTGCAACACACCACCAGTCTCACATAGACCTAATAAACCAACATCGGCAAATAACACACATGAATACATGAAAACATACTAGGAGGCTCTAAATAAAAATGTGCAAAAGCAACAGAGACCTTCAAAGCAGACATCCAAGCAACCTCCACACCCCATCACCAACCATGAAACACATACTTCACATAATCAGTGTGCCATGCAATCACAGCCCTTAAGGCAAAATAACATACCCAACACACTAGTAATAGGCGACTCGGTAGTCAGGCACACTGATGTCCCACTAACTAGGCTGGACAAGGAGAAGGTTACAGTTAGCTGCCTGTTGAGTGCCAGGATCCATCACATAACACAAGCACTCAGGTCACTCCAGAACAAGTACAAATACAACTCTGTCATTGTCCATGTTGGTGTGAATGACCTGAGACATACCTCCCTGGGCTACATGAAAAGAGACATGGAAGAGCTCTCTGATCATGTAGCCCAGGCCAGTATGACCCTGACCCTGAGTAGCATCCTGCCCTCACCAAGAATGATGCCACAGTATAAAGAAAAATGATCAGTTTCAACAATTGGCTAAGTTTCTGGTGTCATTCAAAGGATATCCAGTATCTGTCCGCCTGGGATGACATGCTTGACAAGCCACGTTGCTTCGCATGAGATGGCTTGCACCTGTCACCCTTAGGCTTTCAAATACTGGCCAATGCTCTTGCCACCCCCATAGTGCATTTTTTAGGCAAGGCTCAAAAGACAAACCCACCACCATAAATAGCACAAGTAACCAAAAACTGAGGGTAATGCTACTCAACACCAGAAGTCTAAACCTCAAAATGCATGCACTCAAGGTGCACCTCAGTATGGAGACCATCGACATCTGTGCAGTAACAGAAACCTGGTTTAAGGCTCCTGAGAGCACCTCAGCACTACTAGGCTATAACTCATACCATACCTTTCGGCCACAGAACCAGGACCGAAAGACAAAAGGTGGGGATGTATCCATATTCATTAAGGATACCCACACCTCCAGGTTAGTGGTGCAGCACAATGCATCAGAGATCATCCATGTGCAACTAACAATGGGCAAAACTGCAATCCAAATTGTAGCTTGCTACAGATCACCCACCGTGGCCCAGGACCCCCGTTCCGCATTTCTGGAGAAACTGGGATATATGAAGGTCCTACCAAACACCCTAATACTGGGTGATTTCAATTACTCAAACATAAACTGGGAGAACTACTCAAGTACTAGCTCCCTTGCCCAACCCTTCCTAGAATTTATAAACTCAAATGCCCTGGATCAACTGGTCAACACCCCCCACCAGAGGAACAACATATTGGACCTATTCATCACCAACATGGGCAACCGGTGTTCCACACCGGAGGTCAACCCCTCACTGGTTAGATCAGACCATAGACTAATCACTCTGGATATCCACATTCCATCCCCACCTCCAATCAAGGAAACCACCATGAAAAAATTTTCAAAAGCAAACTTCACATTATTTAAGACCAAGGTGGAAAGGTTCACAGCCCCCATGCTAAAGGACAATGCTGTCCCAGCTGCTGAAACCTTTACAAAGGCACTCTATGAACATATGCAGGAATGCATGGATCGTGCTATCCCAAGTAAAACCAAGAAAAGGAAACCAGTCCGGTGGACCCCTGCCATAAGCAAGCTATACAACAGAAGGAGGAAACTAGTACAGAAAAGAGTAAAATCCCAAGAAGGAAAGACATCCCTGATCAGTATTAGCAAGAAACTATGATCACTCATTAAATCATCCAAGGCTAGTTTCGAAAGAAAAATTGCCAATGACTCCAAAGATAACCACAAAGCATTCTTTAACTATGTCAAGAATCTAAGTGATCTCAGATCTGCTCTGAGTTAGTGCAGAATGGCACAAAATACACTGAACTGACTGATATTGCCAACATTATGGCAGACAGGTTTAGTGCAAACCTCACCCCCTTCTCACCCCCTAAAGGGCCCATAACCATACCAGAAGAATGTAGGGCCCTGTCAGTCACCGATGCACAGGTTAAAACAGCCCTATCCAAAGCCAAAAACACAGTTTCAATGGGACCGGACAATGTCCCAGGCTGTGTCTTACAAGAGCTCCAAAATGAACTAACCCCTCACCTAAACACACTGTTCAAACTCAGCCTCTCTACAAGCTATGTACCCACAGAGTGGTGCACAGCAACAGTTATCCTGCTCCACAAAGGTGGAGTTACAATAGACCCTGGGAACTATCGCCCTATAAGCTTGACTAGCCTGGTCTGCAAGGCTATGGAACACATCATCATGGAACTCATTAACAGAGACATTGGGAAACTCCAAACCTTGGACCCTGCCCAGTTTCGCTTTGTTAAGGGTAGATCATGCCTCCTAAACCTGGTGGACTTCTTTGAGATGGTTACCAAGGCATTAGATGAGGGAAAGGAAGTCCACACAGCCTACCTAGACCTTGCAAAGGCTTTCAACACCATTCCCCATTCTAGTATTATAGACAAGCTCACCAGCTTGAACATAAACCCCTATGTCACGAGATGGGTTGCCAACTGGCTCATGGATAGAACCCACATGGTGAGAGTTGCAGGCTCTACTTCTGACTCTAAACCGGTTACAAGTGGCGTCCCCCAGGGCTCAGTCCTAGGACCCCTCCTGTTTGGTATATACTTCTCAGAGGTGCAGGCAAGCGTAGGAGGACTATGGCTGACCAAGTTCATGGACAACTGCAAACTAGGGGCCATAATTGATTCTCTGGCTGCTACAGACACCCTCCAGATGGGTCTCACTGAGACGGATACCTGGTGTCAAAATCATGGCCTCAAGCTAAATGCCAAAAAGTGCATAGTCATCCCCTTTGGAAAAAACAAAGTACCCGTGAACTACCACATAGGTGGTAGTCCCCTAAATACAGAAAATGTAATAAGGGATCTGGGGACCCAAGTAGATAGTAATCTCTCCTTTGATAATCATATTGCCAAGGTGGTTAGAAAATCCTTCTATGTGGCCCACCTAATCACAAAAGGGTTCACATCTAGAACAAAAGAGGCTATTGTGCCTCTCTACTCATCACTCATTAGACCCATCATAGAATACAATGCCCCATTTGGGATGTACCTTACAAGACACCTGCAACAGCTGGAAAGACCACAAAAGTACTTCACCAAGAGGATTACTGGCCTCAAACAGATGCCCTATGCAGCCTGACTCAAGAAACTCCAGCTGTACTCGGTTGCATACCGCTTACTCAGAGGTCATCTCTGCCTGACATACAAGGCCATGTCCAACCCAGAATTGATGGACATGCTCCACCTAAAAAAAAAACAAATCCCAGAGAGCCACACTCTTTAGAGATATAAACCTCACCACAACGATAAATAGGACATGCTGGAGGGATAGATTCCTGTCCCAGAGACTCCCCATGCTTTGGAACAGGATTCCAATATACATCAGGTAGAGCCCCTCACTAACACTCTTCAAGAGAAATCTTGACAGGTGGATGGGAAACAAAAAAATTACCCCAGTGATCACTGCAGTGGCTCTGCTGTACGGTGGCACAGGAAACTAATGGCTCTGCTGGACAGAGGCACAGGGAACTAATCTAAGGGGGTGGCGAAAGCCAACACATTCTGGCTAGGCTTATAAATGCCCTTGGGCAGATAGCCTAGTGCTTACCTATGCACCTATGAACCTAAAGGAATGTTGTTGACCATGTTCGGCAATGTGCTGCGCTAGGACATTCATAATCTTACTTTTCCTAATGTCATTGACATGTTCCAGTATCCTTTCTTTCAATATGCAATTGAGCTTCCCTACATAGAAGGTATTGCAGGCTGTACATTTAGCATAATAGACCAGATTTTTACTTTTGCAATTGGCATAAAAATTAATATCAACTTTTTAACCTAAAAGTGGATGAGTAATACAAGTACTGCATGAGCAACATTTAGAAGTACCAGCTCAGTCAGAAGCAGGAAAGCTAGAAGTAACTTGATTTCTATAGCAAAGTTGGCACTTTATAGACATATTATTCTTAAATAAAAATTCAATTTGTTATTCAAGACTTTATTAAGGTCTGAATTCGCCATTAGTATTGGCCATTTTTTCTTTATAATATTACAAACAATATTCACATCACTGGAATATATTAAAGGAAACCTGACTACTCGTTTTTCAATGTTCTGTCTAGAAATATTTAATCTTGAGGGAAGTTTATTTGAGAAGAAAGGTTTTGCTATTATCTCTGAGAGAACATACCTCTTTAATACAATTTCAATCATTTGTCATGAATATCCTCTACTTAACAAATCCTCAGTCAATCTCATAAAAACTTCTTCTAGTACAACATTTTCATTATGCAGTTTCATAGCTGTTAAAAGTTGACCTTTCTTTATATTTTTAGTAATATCTCTTGGATGCATACTAGATTTATGTAATAAAGTATTCTTTTTACATTGTTTCTTGTACAGTCTCATATTCAAAATACCTAGCATTTTTTACCAACAGTAATATCTAATAATTCAATCACAGATTCAGAGAAATTATAACTAACTGTCTTTCGGCTTTTCCCGGTTAGGGAAAAGAAATCGATAATGTGGCCATTCGCTGAAATGGTCATTTGACACATACATGTCAATCAAGAGGTTGTCGACATTCCGAACGTTCATGCTTCTAATATAGACCCGGCTGCTCCTACTTTTTGTAGGTAAAAATCTGATCTATAAAATAAAAAAACATTATTTTCTAATATCAGCTCTAAAAATGTACATGTAAGCTATATCTTATTGTTGGAAAAATCACTATGTTTCTTTATTATATGTTGTTTCATGGACTGGGTTCAAACTTTGGCTGACAATATATCTGCCTTTTGTACTGTATCACAAGGATCATTTGCTCACACACACACACACACACACACACACACACACACACATCTTGTTGCAATACTGTATCTCAAGGATCAATTGCTTTCACACACACACACACATCTTGTTGCAACACTATATCACAAGGATCAGTTGCTTTCACACACACACACTCACACACACACACACCCACACACCCACACACACACACACACACACACACACACACACACACACACACACACACATACACATCTTGTTCAGACCACCAAAGACAGCCGCTTATTGTGGACACTGCTGATGTCTAATTATGATGAAAATAAAATAAATTATGACCAAATTGTTACTCTTAAATACACTACAACACCCCCCAACACACATACAATAAACCATAGCAATCATTGTTTTACACCAGTTTCAGCAATTACAGCACATTGCACGACAATGTTCCTGCAATGCCAGATCAGTTACCATCTAACTGTGCTCACGCATTTGCAAGGTAAGTCATTTTTATCCACAGATAGACTATACACCTACCTATTACAGCCACTGTATTGACTTTGTGACAAAAAATATGCCCATGATGAAGTATTCCAACTCACTTTACATAAATGCACATTAGTTCTGCAAAGCCAGATTAATGACTATTTAAATTGTGCGAACAACTAAAAAGGTCAGTTACTTTCTTCAACAGAAAGCCTCCATACCCAGAAGCTATAGCCACTTTTGTTAACAATACAAATGTCAGACATCTGATTGTGATAAAACATTTTGGTTTTACTACTGTATTCCAACTTTGTTTTGTATAAATCGCAGCTGTAGTGAAGTATTCCATTTTGGACTATAATGCACATTAGCATAGATCTCAAGTTTCTATCTCCAAACTCATAATGTGAAACAAATGGGCAAAATAGGGGACACTTACTAACAACCTCAACTAGGAAGTTCAAGCATGGTTACAATGTAATACTATATACTTACAAGCAGTTTTTTTGGTGAATTCAGATGGTTCAATATTTGCAGTGGATTTCTGTTAAAAACAAGTTATTGAGTGACAGACCTTTTCAATGTGTAACAGCATGGAGTGTGGAATTTCTAGAATCACAAAATTACAAGGCAACTAGGTCATGTGGCTATTTAGGCCTTACCAGTACCAACCCTTACACTTTGCCCCCTTTATCAATGAGCAATAGGCCAGTTGTGCTAGGCATGAATTTATGAACACCCATCAAACTCTCTAATTCATTCTTAAAAGAAGACAGACTGTCACATTATTTTATCTGAAGAGGAAGTTTATTCCAGAGGAGTAGTCATTACGTGACAAATCTGTTTCTCACAAAGATTTGTTTACTTGCTGATGCAGTTTCATATCAGTAGATCCAAGTTATTGGACTGTTCTGATTTGTGAAGGAATAAGACGTCTTGGACTGTTGGATCTCTAATGGTCCAGAAGGACACAAATCATCCCTAAAGGGTCTATAACACAATGAATACTGGAGTAAGACCTCCAGCCTCTCTTGTCTGTTCATGTCCTTTTAGGCCCATGATCTTTTTTTGTCAAGAGCCTTTGGAGTCTCTCCAACTGTTTGATATGTTTAGTAAGATACATTCCAAATGGGCATTGTATTATAATAACGAGGCATAAGGACTTCTTCGGATCTAGAGAAAATACCCATTCTGATTAGTTTTGTCAGACAGAAAGATTTCCTGACCACTAATGCAATGTGGTGATCAAAGGAAAGGGGGTTATCTACCCATGTTCCAAGATCTCTTAACAGCATCTTTGTTTTGGAGCAGGGTGTTTTCTGTACTATAATCTGGGTAGTGGGTTTGTTTTCCAACTGCAGCAATTTGCATTTTTTTAGCATTTAGTTTTAACACATTTTCAGCACACCAGTCATTAATATGTGTAAGTTCACTTTGTGGCTTCTGCATATCAGAAAGGGCTTTAAGTATAACACACAGTTTATGATCATCTGCAAATTCAGCTAAACAGATTTCCTCTCTTTGAGTATGAAGATCAGTTGAGTATATACCAAATAGTATAGGGTCCCACCATTGAATCTTGGGGTATAGCACTGGCCAGGTCACCTTCTCATTGTGAGTTCTGCCCCTTAGTCGATTAGTTATCCATCTAAATACATAGGGGTCGGTTTGATGCTCATTTAGCTTATTGATAATGCTGGTCTATGATATAGTATCAAATGCCTTTTAGAGGTCAAGGTACACTGTAAAAATAGTGTGACTACTTTCCAAGGTTTGCATTACCTTCTCAAAAAAATTACAATATTCATTAAATAGGATCTACCCTTGACAAAGCCAAACTGCTGGGGGGTGGGGTCAAGTCTTAAAAGATTTTTTTATATCACAGTTTATCAGGTCTGCTACTATGCTTTCATGGCCTTGTAGACGAGTTATCTAAAACTCAAACCTAGGAACATGCCTCATAATTATTTACAGTTAAAGGGTATGCACATTAGTCCTGCAGAGTCAACAAACTTAAACAAACAAAATTAGAGTCTGTCGTTTTCATCCAAACACAGACCCATTGTATTCCCCAATACTTACAGCCACTCTGTTGATTGTTTACAATTCAGATTTATGACTGTAATAAAAAACAATGGTCCCATTAATCTGGAAATGTGTTTCAATACAGTTTCACATAGAAAGTTGTTTTCTACTCTGAAGTATCCATATGCATCACACAAATACACACTGGTCCTCAAAGCCACATCCCCTGCCAGGAAAAAAACAATACTTAGCTACCACAATCCAGAACTTTAGAGTAAGCTGCAGTCCCTCACAGCACTGCCTTTCAGGCCATCTTATACCTCTGATTTCTGACACCATTGCCTATGGCTATTTCCAATGCTACTGCTATACCAGCTTCCACCTTTACAGCCTCCTGGTTTCTGCTTCTTGCCATCCCACACATGATCTAGCCAGCCAGTCAATGAGCCCTGAAGGCTTTCTCTTGAATAGTTGTTGCAATTGTGGTAAGACAGAGCAGTGAGTCTTTTTCTCCAAAAGGCACCTGCTGCAGTAGTAGTGATTTTGAATGGGGGTGTTACAGCACTGGCATCAGCCAACTTCACCTGTCCAAAGGCTAGCTGTGCAGGTGCCCCTGCAAGTTTAAATATGCATGTTTCTACACTGAGGCCCATGGACCAGAGTGAAAGAAAAATAGGCAAGAATGCAATACTAAAGAGCTGTGCATACTAGCATTTAAACATACATATTTTAAAAATGATTAATAGCTTAGAAGTGTCGAATAAAGAAAGTGAATACAGAAAAAATAAATAATACATAAGGTAAATAAAAATGGCAGAAGTTAAAAATAATTACATTTCTTCCTCTATTTCCCTCTCTCTATATATATGTATATATATATATATATATATATATATATATATATATATGGATCTACCTGACTACATCGACACGTCATAACACCGACAATGACTTAAAAGATTGACAAGTCAGAAGACCGACGGAGGAAAACACCGATGCTGAGAACACTGAGATGGGGTAAGGATGTGTAAGTATGCGGTAGTGACGGCCGTTAGGGTGCGAGTAAGGTAAGTGTGCAATGTTGATGGTCTGTAGGGATAGGGGTGGGATAAGTGAGTTAGGGTTATGGCACAGGTTAGGTAAGGGTGCGAGTAAGGTAAGTGTGCGATGTTGGCGGTCTGTAGGGATGGGATAAGTGAGTTAGGGTTAGGGCGCGGGTTAGGTAAGGGTGCAGTAGTGATATTTTTTGGGTTAGGGGTGGGTTAAGTGAGTTAGGGTTAGGGCACGGGTTAGGTGAGTGTGCGATAGTGACGGACCTTAGGGTTAGGGTTTCGTTAGGGTTGTAGATAGTTGTGTATGTAAGGGTTAGTGTTAGTTTGTAAGGATTTTGGTGTGCTTGTGTTGTGTATGTGGGTTTTGGACAGGGGATTTGTTTTGTTTGTTGTTATGATGTGTCGAGTGTATGAGGTGTCGTGTTTGTGAACTGTCGCTTATGTGGTGTCGGTGAAGTTGTTGTCTTTGTTGTGAAGTGTCGATGTAGTCAGGTAGATCCATATATATATATATATATATATATATATATATATATATATATATATATATATATATATATATATAAACTAACTACCAGAATCACTACTTTCAATAAAATAATAATAATATGCTTCTGGTATGAGGAGTTATTTTCATCGGCTTGTGAAATATGAGAAATGAAAGGCCTGCAGGTGTGGTGCAGGAAATGCATGCTACTTGTGCCAGAATTAGAGTGACATCTGCTTAGTTACTGTGGGGTTGTAAAGACACTGCAACTAAAATTGGAACAGAAATAAGTTTGTAATGTATAAAAATGCAGTCCGTTTTTTTTTTGTTTGTTTTGTTTTGTTTTTTAACACTAACATAAAGTAAGACTTACTATTAAATACATTCACAAACTATGATCATAAACATAACCAGTTTTTGGTTTCTTCATTGCTTTAGTCCTTCTATACTTTATCATGTTGCATTGTTGATTCTGGACTGCAGTAATTGCACCCAACCATCCAACTACACCAGTGGAAAAGATCTTTAACAGTTAACACCATGAATGTGTGTGTGTGTGTGTGTGTGTGTGTGTGTGTGTGTGTGTGTGTGTGTGTGTGTGTGTGTGTGTGTGTGTTATTTATTATAATGGTTGTCACTAAGTATTATAAAAATAAATAACAAAATGTTCAATGAAATAAAGCAAAGAATTTAGAACAGATAATAATAAAATTAGGAAGCAATGCTAATGAGTGCACATAGGAATGTAGACTAAAAAAATAAATGTGAATAAAAGCAGTAAAGTCATAAGTTAAGAAATGAACAATTTGAAAATTAATTCTCACAGCAAAATGGAATTCAGATTCCAACAGTGAAGAAACACCAACATTTACATCCATTTGGAGTAAAATATAACAAAACATACTGCAGAAAATGAAAACAATGTTGACAGATTTATTACAGGCATAAAGAGATGGAAATGATGACAGCATAGCAGCACAATTGCCGAGTATGTCTACGACCCACTGAGCCTGCAACCCATTTACTGATCCGACAGTCCCAGATCCCGACTGCCTCTGCATCCTGATCTCTTCCCTTCACATATGACAAACTCCTTCTACACATGCTCATGAAGTTAAAATGGCTCATGCCAACACCGCTTTTTCACCAAATTCAAAGCAGCATCAAATAAAAAGCCACAAGCAATGGCAGTAAGACACACAACAAAGCAATGACAGCCACACGTACCTCTCAGCTGTCAGGAATGTTGCAGAATGTCTCTAATTTTGCCCTTTTCCTTGTAAACATTTTGATTTTCTAGTAAATCATTGAGGATTACAGTCAGTCAAAAAATGTAACATTAGAGCTTCATACTTATTACTCAGAAAATGCAAAACCTGCTGTTCTGTTAACTCTTAAGTCACAGTAGTATTTAAAAAATGTCTCTGATTTTGGGTGTTCATACAACCCCTCCCATTATTTTGGCTTTATCTAAAATTCTTGAGCAAATGAGTTGAGAAGTGTGTAGCCACAATCCATAATGACCTGCAGTCTACCATAAAAGATGTTTACCTCACAAACTGTTCCGTGGCATACAGAGATATAGCCCAGATAACGTGGGTTCAATTAGCAGCGTGGGCTCCTGATGGTGCAACAGAGATGGAAGGGCTTGCCCATCCCAGGTGTCAGGGCATTTGTCGATGATGCTTCCTTAGGGGAGGTATGGTTCAAAGAGGGGAGTTGCCCTTGAACATACATGACAAGTGTGGAAGGCAGGACAGAGAGTGAGTAGGGTATATAAAGGAACACCCCAGGACAGAAGCAGAGATGGCCAAATCCCCAGGATGCCTTTAGGATCTATAATTGCTCCCAGCAATACTAGAGTAAGTTCAGGGGGGTAGAGGGTAAGCTGCTAGACCAGGTGTGAATGTGAGGCACTGGTGGCCAGGCCAGTTAAATGAAGTCCCAAGTGGGACCAAAAATATTTCAAAATAAATAAATAAAGATGTTCACCTCATATGATGCTAGCGATCAAACAATCAAGACGAGCACAACCTACACATCCACAAAGGAAGGAACAAGGAAAATGCATTTTCAAGAAGAATAACTTCCTAGAGAAAAGAAGAGCAGACTGAACTGCTGCAGAAGGAAGTGCAACCAGGAAGTCACGTGCCCTAATGATAATCCACTAAGGAATGATGCAGTGAAACAAAATGATGAAAACAAAATGATAATCTGCTGACAGTCCCAGTGAAGACATGAAGTAAATCATTCATTTAACATAAAATAAGAGTGCTCTGCTGACAGACAGAAGCAGCAAACATAATGGTTGTACGTTCACACCTTGGAGCTGTCAGCAGAGCAGTATTTTGTCATTTCACGAAGCTGTACTTTGGAAAGCAGCTCGGTGGTGGTTCCCCTGCCTTTTTTAAAATGTATGTAGCTGTGTAGACTGCATTTGCTTCCTATCACATGTGCTTGCATCTGTTACAATATTGTTTACCTGTCTAATGTTTTGATATCTAATGTGACTTTTAACATTATTATAAGTGCTTATGTTACTCTGATAAATATTTTTAACAATGTATTTCTCTACTTCAGTTGTATAAGATTTTATGTTTTGGAGCTTTTCTACCTGGGCCACAAATGAAACAGGTCACTGCTTAGTTGAACTATCTGGTAAACAAAAGTAAATAAATAAATGAACATAATATCTGAACAAAATTAGACTATCAGTAGTGTAGAATGAATGCCCAACAAAGAATGAAAAATGAGGAAGCAAGGGGTAGCAACAGGGTTGTAACATTGTAGCATGAATCAGATCAGGTGTTAGTCACTGGGGATACTCCACATGCTTGGACACAAGGATACACATGCAGAGCACTGTTACATGACATGCATATGGCATAACTTCCCTTGCAGCTGCATGCAATAAAGATAGTTAAGGTAATGCAGCAGTGAAAGCACACAGCAGTAGAGAACACACAGCACATAGACAGCAAGTTGTGTTCCAGCTAGTTTTATATATATATATATATATATATATATATATATATATATATATATATATATATATACAGGAACACCAGAGTACAAGTGGTAAGACAGACAGTCATGTATGTACCATAACAGGGCACACTGGATTGTGTGAGCAGTACCAGATCCAAGAGTGTGGTATACTGGCAGAATCCAATATGAATCCATGCGATTTCCTTTGACCTAAGAAAGATAGCAAGTCACCCTAGACTGACAAGGGAAGATATGTGAGATAAGGGAATGCACGTGAGATAAGGGAACATATAGGGGATAAGGAAACATATGAGAAATACTGTAGGAGGCACTGGGGTGCAGCAGAGTATATTGCTGGTAAAAAAAAAAAAACTCACTGCCTCAATGCACACTAAAACCCAGCAGAAACAGTAGGGTTGGATGTGTTCTGATGCTTAGTGCCTGTGTTTATAGAGAAATGCAGAATATGAAGAGACCCAAGTGCAGTGTGCATAAGGACAGCAGGTTGACAAGGATACAGAATGGAGTACTGCATACACCAGGAAAGTAGAAGATATTAAAACAGTAGAAGACAGAATAAGGTAGACAAGGAGCAACATAAAACATGCAGGAGGAACATGCTTTGGGGAAAGTGATACGGTGCAGAACCTCAAGGCCTGCTTAACTGGTGCTAGGCCAGTTCTTCTATTCTATTCTGCTGTGTACAGCCACATAGGCAACCTTGGTCCCAAACTATTAATGTTTTGTTTATATTTACATTCATCTTATATATAAAACCATCATGAGCTATAGTAACTGAATGCTTTCACCAACTCAAAGTAAGTTGCATGGACAGATAAGTCTTCATCCAGGGAGTCTTGAAGAAATTTACAAGATTAAACATAAAAGAGCTGCCTCATGCAAACCCATATTGTTTTATACCAAGGAGAAGAAGAGTCTGTCTGAATAAGTTCTATGTTTCTCTGCATCACCTTGTAGAATATGCTTGTGAGGCTGATGAGTCTGCAATTCATGGGTTCTGTGGAAGGGCCTACCTTGTGTACTGTGACAATAGATTCTTCCCAAATGCCAGAGATGTAGCCAGTTTTTAATGTTATATTAAAATGTGTTTAAGAGGGTATACTATACTATTTTTGACTGCGCAAACTAGGCCCTCTAGCATTTCATGTTATGGAACTGGTATTTCTGGCATTAAGGAGAGTAAAGGTAATCATTTCATATGTAATTTCAGGTGGAATTATATTGCAGGGATGAAACATTTTTGGGCATTTCCCTTTGTGGCCTGAAATTTGCTCCAGATCTGTATGCTACTGTGCTTTTTATATTTGATGGCTCTGTGATGATGATGTTGATGATGATGATGATGATGAAACTATCTTATTCCAGCACACAATATCCTTGTTCTTACATCTTCTTACTTTGGATGTAGTTGTAGAAGGCTGCAAAATTGTCACCTTTCCTAATTTACCTTGAATGTAGTTTTGGTTGTTTAGATTGTCTTGGTGAATTCTTTAAAGATGGATTTGACATTAGCCTTGCTGCATCGGGTTAGGTAAATCTTGAAGACTTTGTAAACTCATCTTTTAGTCTAATAATTTGTTGATGTGTTACGGGAATGAATTTATAAATACAGTTATTTATAGTGTATTAGAAGGCTAAGAATGCTTCACCATAAGCTCTCAGAAAATTGATACAAGATGATTGTTTAGTGCATAATAGATGACATTTGAAAAATCCTGAAAAGATATCATCAGTTGAACTAGTTTTGGTTTGGTGCATAAGAGGAATATCATGGCATTGTGGGTAGTGTGAAAAGGGAGAAGGGCAATACTTAGCTTAGCACAACAGGAAGGGAAGCTTATCAGAACAATATCCAATATGCGTCTACTCTTTCTCAGCATTTTCATCGTGTGTTCAACATTTTTAATCTTTATGAAGTCTGTAAATATTTGAATTGGATTACTGATCAAAGTATAATTTTCATTATCAATGGAGGGTAAATTTAAGTCAGTGAGTTGAAGAGTGTTTTTATTATGGGAAGGGCTACATGCTTATCAAAGAAGTGGTCATTTTCTTGAGGTACATGGAAAGGGTGCGATAGCATGCCATAAATGTGTAGCTTGTGTTGTCTTTTTTAAGCTGGGTGTGGAGTACTTCATGCCCAGAATTTGTTTCTAAAACCATGCTTTTAAAAGTTGCACTTATAAAATTGGATACACTACCTTCTTGCTCAGTGCATCAAAATGAATAGAAAGAGTTGTAACCAGATATTTGAAGAAAGCAGGAAATGTCTTTAAACAATGTCTCTGTAAGAACACATAACCCAGTTGCCAAGTCAACATAAGCCTCTAAGCAGCTTTTTTTTTTTTTTTTTTTTTTTTTTTTTTAGGCTCTGGGCATTGTTGAGTTCCATCTTTACTCTATGATGTTTAACTTAGAAAGCCCATTAATATGCCCCAGCCTAAAACACACTAAGAAGGAGAAAAAGAGTCTATTCAGTACCCTAACCCCTTTTCAGAAAAAGTGTAGTGCATCCCCTGCAAAGATGTCTGGGCATCACATATTTCTGCCCACGGAGAAAGGCAATGGATCTCAATGGCGCAACATCATGAACTACGCAACCATTGAAGTCAATCTTTTTTGTATATTTAGCTGTCATCCACAGCAAAAGAAGGGCCTCTCTAACTGAAAATGATTTTTCCAGTCTTGGTAAGGATATAGACAGGGTCAGCCATATGCCACGGCATCGCAAGAAGAAAGGAGTATCCGCTGTCATTGATTTGGATCTGCGCAGATACAAAGACAAAAACCACAGATACACTTTCATGACTTTCCTACTCTTAGGTCCACTGAGGCAGGATACTGTAACTCTCTCATTGTCCAATTTTATGAGCACGGAGGTATTGCATTTAAATCCACCATCTATAAAAATTTCCCAGGATATTTTGGTTTTGTTTTAAAAATGTATTTAGCACTTGTGTTATTAAATTCTCTTTTTGGGCTGGTGCTCATTGACTCTGTGTGTGGTATGTGTGGTGTGGTGTGGTGACATGAGATACACGTACAAAAGAGCCATGGGATCAGGGTAACATCTTAAAATAAGTTCTGCTGGAGGTAAAAGGGTGCTGACTGACTCACTGACCATTTGATGTCTAGATATCTAGGCATTGCCAGTATTGTAAGTAAATATATGTATATCTGACATTTGGACTCATTGGTCCCATTTGAAAGGAAATTGTCAGAGAGCAACAGGGAGTTTAGACATTATCTAGGGTGTAAAAGTACAGGAAGGTTGAAGATGAAAAGATCAGGTAGTTTTTGTATCTTCTGCTCTAGGAGTGGAGTATGCAGAATTAAGACCCAAAGATTGCGTTGAGTAAAAAGTTATAGGGAATTTGATGTTTTCATTAGATAATTTGTTTTGTGTATTTTAATCTAATAAGGATTATAATAACCTTTCATCAGAATATTTTCCTTTTTATTAATCTTTTCATAATGTTTTAAAGATAAATAATATATATTTAATATATATAACCCTTCCCTGGCAGTGTGAACATTGGCTCTACATGATTGTCACTATTAAAGTAATAGCACAACCCCCCAGAAATGAGAAAAAGTTGTTGTGGATGGATGGCTCTACAACCCTTTTCCTACTGCATAGAATTTGACTATTTCCCATTTAATTTCACCTTGTAATGTTTTTGTTTTATTTGTCAATCAGTGTAGATCTTTTGGAGTAATGGGGTTTGACCATAATTCAATGTTTTACAGTATGTTTCTGCTTTATGATTCAATAGCAATTGATATTTTTATTTATGGTCTTAAGTCAAGTAATATTTGCATTTCAATTAACTCTTTATTCCATTCTTTTATTTTATTTTGGCACCAAGTAGAATTTCTGTCATATAAGTACGATTTTAAAGAATCCCAAGCAATGCTTTCATTAACTTCTCAGTTGTTACTTATAAGTAATTCTCTAATTCCTTAATTATCCAATCTTTAAATTCCTTAAATTTATCATGTAAGATGGTGTTCTTTTCATTATAATTCTTTTTTATAATTTAGTGTCAATCTGAATGTAAAAGCATTATGATTTTATAATGAACATGAAGCAACTTTACATAAATCTGTTCCTGAGAAGCATTACTTTGAATCAAAAATTTTGTCAATGTGAGTTTGTATGCCAAAAACCATAAGAGTGGTGTGAAAAAATCAGGGAATCTTGTACTACATGATTTGTTTAAACTTTCTAAGCCTGGCAGATTTATTTAAAATTTGAATTTAACAAGTAAACAACTAAAGTCATCTCCTAGAATCCCGTTTCTTTAAAATATTTTTAAAAAGTCTCTTTTTTTGCAATTTTATCTCCAGGATCTGTCATTGGTCCATATTGGTAATGTAAGAAGATTGATTTTTATGTTTGAAACAATGTAAACCTAATTTAGATATTTCTTGATAAAAAATAAATTGTCATCTTTTCTCTTTAAAAGTAGAGTTTGCTAGTATAGTAGCCAGTATTCCATAGTCACGTGCACAAATGCAATATGGATATTCCTGTTGCTTACAAATGAGCATAGCAAAAATGAGATTCATAGAGGTCATTTACAGTAATGTGAAAGGCCTTAAAATAATAAATGCAAATGATAAGTGTTGTAAGGCACAGTATGCTGAGATGTTTTTGCTATTCATAGTCCATCTGCACGGTACACACATCCATTGTTAAACGCAGCGCTTCTCCTCTGATATTGGAGTTGCAGTCTGCGCACTTGTCCCAGCCATCCCTTCAGCAGATTGTCTAAGTATGCACAAGCACTTCCCCAACTCAAAAATGAATCATTTCCCCCAGCTACCCCTTCATTAATTTGTCTTAAGTATGCACAAGCTTTAAAATGACACAGTAAAATATTTTGCCCTGTGATCACTTCAGCAGTCTGACCATGTATGCACAAGCACTTCCCGGACACGCAAATTAATTATTTCCCCAAGCGACCCCTTCAGTAATATTTCCTAGTATGCACAAGCACTAAAATGAATCATTCAGCCATGTGACCCCTTCAGTAATATGTCCTGGTATGCAACAAGCACCAGAATGAAACATTTCTCTAACCATATGTTCATAGATGTTTACTAGGCTAATGACCACAAGGGCCTTTTTAAGCCCAGCCATGCACCCCAAATTTCTGACAAGTTCTGACACCCTTGACAAGTGCAGGCATGGGCCTGGGAGATGAAGCAATTACAAGTTACCTGTTTACATTAGAGACATGGGTGCCAAACCAGGGATGAATTTCTGGTTTCCCATCCAATTGTCCAAGTTGCACTTGAATTGGGTTAGGGAGGAACTCTGCTTCACATGGATGGGGAGCCTGTACCATAAACCGGGTAGTCTCTGAGATACATAACTATCTCTCCAGCAGGTCCTATTTATATCACAGGCAAGGTTTAAGTCTTTAGAACAGGTAATTCTGGTACTGTTTATTTTGTGGATATGCAAGAGGTCCATCAAGGTGGGATCTGACAATGCATTGTATGCCAGGCATAGATCTTCCCTCAAAAGCCTGTAGGAGATAGAATACAGGGATAGGGCCTTGAGGCGGTCTGCATAGGACATATTACTTTTGCCCTCTATTCTTTTAGTAAGGAACCACTGTGGATCAACCCCTATATTTTTATATATTTTATATATATTTTTTTGTTTTAGCACTCAGATCTGTTTCTTTGAGCTCAGCACTTGTTCAGAACTCATTGTAAGCCCTAAATAAGCTACAAATTTGTACAGCACTCAACTTTCCTCACTTGTCTAGAGGAAAACAATTTTTAGTACTTAATAAATAAGCACCTATCCAGGCATGTCTAAGGGTCAGCTCTTGGTGTTTTCTCCTGTCTACCTGATGAATCTGGGCATCTTGGGGCAATGCAACAATTGCCTCATGTACCACCCAACACTACAACCTATGAGAGATGCACTTATATAGCCAAACTGGAAGCAAAGCTCTTTCACCCAAGACTGGACTAGACAGTCAAGAGGAGAAGGTAAACACTTGCGCCACACCACACTCATCACATAGTCCTTCAAAATCTACACCACCAAAACACAGCACATAGAAACACAAAACACATAATTACATTCATGGAGGCTCTCAATAAAAATCTGCTCAAGCAACAGAGACCTCCAAAGCAGAAACGCAAGCAACCTCCACCCCCCAACACAACCCAAATGACACATAGCCCACAAACTCAGTGTGCCACTCAACCACAGCCAATAAGGCATAACAATGTACCCAACACTCTAGTCATAGGTGAATCTATAGTCAGGCACACTGATGTTCCACTCACCAGGCTAAACAAGGAGAAAGTTACTGTCAGCTGCCTGTCGGATGCCAGGATCTGCCACATAATGCACACACCCAGGTCACTCCACAATAAGTACAAATATGACTCTGTCATCGTCCATGTTGGTGTGAATGACCTGAGAAGTACCTCCATGGACTACATGAAAAGAGACATGGAGGAGCTCTGCAATCTTGTAGCCCAGGCAGGTATGACCCTAGCCCTGAGTAGCATCCTGCCATTACCCGGAATGATATTACAGTACAAGGACAAAATGATTGACTTCAACAATTGGCTAAGCTTCTGGTGTCATTCTAAGGGGATCCAGTATCTGTCTGCCTGGGATGACATGATCAACAGACCACGATGCTTGGCCAGAGTTGGCCTGCACCTGTCGCCTTTGGGAATCTGGATACTGGCTAAGGCTCTCACCACCCCTATAGTGCCTTTTTTAGGCAAGGTTAAAATGACAAATTCACCACCATAACAGGTACAAGCAAGCAAAATCTGAGGGTAATGCAACTCAATGCTAGAAGTCTAAACCTCAAAATTCACTCACTCGAGGCATTTCTTAAAATGGAGAACATCGACATCTGTGCAGTGACAGAGACCTGGTTCAAGGCTCCAGAGAGCACCACCTGCATTACCAGGCTATAATTCATACCACACCTTTCGGCTACCTAACCTGGACCGAAACACTAAAGGTGGAGGCGTGTCCATATTTATTAAGGATATCCACACCTCCAGGCTACTTGCTCAGCATAATGTATCCGAGATTATCCAAGTGCAACTAACTCTGGGCAAGACCACAATCCAAATTGTAACTTGCTACAGATCCCCCACCATGCCCCAGGATTCCCACTCCTCATTTCTTGATACACTGGAAAATATTAGGGTACAACCCAACACCCTAATAATGGGCAATTTCAATTACCCCACCATTTACTGGGAGAACTACTCATGTACCAACTCTTTTGCTTAACATTTTCTGGAATTTATAAATTCCAATGCCTTGGATCAACTTATCCACACCCCTACCAGGGGCAACGATATCCTAGACCTGGTCATCATCAACATGGGCGACCGGTGTTCCACACCAGAGGTCAATTCCTCATTGGTCAGATCCGACCAGAAGCTAATCACCCTAGACATTCAAATTCCACCCACACCCACCATTAGGGAAACCACCATAAAAATTTCTTCAAAGCCAACTTCACGCTTCTTAAGGCAGAAGTCACAAACTTCATGACACCCATGCAGACAGACAGTAGAGGTACGACTGCTGAATCCTACACAAATGCACTTTCTAAGTACTTATACGAGTGCATGGATCATGCTGTACCTAACAGAACCAAGATGCTATCCTCCAAAAAAAGGAAGCCAATCTGGTGGTCTCCTGCCATAAACAAACTCTACAGCAGAAGAAAGAGACTGTTGCAAAAAAGGGTAAAATTCCATGATTGGAGGAACCCCCTGGTCAGCCTCAGTAAGAAGTGTAGTATCTAATCAATAAAAGTTGTTTAACTATTTAAGGATACTGACTATGCTTGTAGTTATATATGGATAATCAGTAGTCTGGGCTTGCGGGTTCATGATAAAAGGTAAATTAATTTATAATAAAACAAGTATTTTCAAAAAATATATTTTTGTAGTCACTAATAACAATCAATGAAAAAGGAATGGAAGGAAATCCAGAAGTCAAATTAACTTAAGGGGCAAGGACACTGGGTTTAAGAACATAACAGACTAGAGTAGGTGAGAAAACATTGTTTTCCTCATAGAGAGGAGCCTGTTATTGGAAAGAGGCTGTTTAAGTCAGGTTTCTTACAGAAATGAGTTACGTCCCTTTTCCCTTAAATAAAAATACTAGTCACCAGCTACTCCCACAGTCCACAGGTAGTCAGCTCTTCCACTTGCTACGACTCACCAAATGAGACACAAGTTTGTTTTCTTTCCTCATTCAGAAATTTTAATATTCAGTAGAGAAAACAGCTGTTCTGTGAGGGCAATAGAAATACACAGATGAAAACCACCATTAAGGATACAGATAACTGTTTCAGTTTTGGCACAGAGCAAACAAGCAAGCAATATGTGTCATACACATGGCAGAGTAATGCAATAATGTACAGTATTACATTTATCATAACATTAAAAATATTACATATACTGTACAATACCAAAGTGACACTCAATATACATATACAGAAGAGTTAATAAAAAGAAGTCTGCAATACAACATAATACATAAAAACAAATTACAAATACTGATGTCCGATTGAAAGAACATTATTGCAAATAGCAGCAACAATGCATAAAGCTTTAAAACATGCATATCAAATAACACCATAGGGTTTTCCTGCAATAGAACTACATGAAGGAGAGATTATTTTACTAGTGACAGTTCTGCTCTGTACAACAGGATGCAGTGCTGCTAATAAGGTGCCATCACTGGTGAGTTCAGACAATACAGTGTCTAGGGGTTGTTGAGCCAAAACGCATGAGGAGCAAAAGGTCCCATATCCTTTCCTCCTGGGCTACATCTGCCATTCTCTAGCATCTTCAAAATATTTCAGTATTACAGCACAATCCATGTTTATAGAATGTATGGACATTAAATCCAGTGCATATATGATAACCAGGACTGTGCATTGTACTACAACATACATGTACCTTTTAAAATGTTCTCACAGTAAATGTACTTGCATTGAAAATACACATTCAGATGTTGCTTGGAACTCAGGTCATATGGGTGCAGTGTACTTTTTAATACCACACCAGGTAAAATATTAAACTATTAATTGTGGTATGGTATACACAGCATAACATGAACTAGCACCTTGAAATGGAAATATTCATACTGATCTCACTATAGTAAGACTTCATGAATATCCACTGTATACTGCGGTGGTGGTGCTGCGGTAGCTTTGTCGCCTCACAGTAAAACGTTGCCCTGTTTGATTCTCAGCTATAGCGTCTTCTGTGTGGAAACATGCGTGAATGGGCGTACCTTCATTGAAGGTTGTGCGTCTGGGCTGGCAACTCGGCACGTAAAAATCTACTGCCAATCATTACCGGACCGGAGTTCTGCTGTGGCGACCCCTAACCGGGAAGAGCTGAAAGACACAACAACAACTGTGATACATATACCCACATAATCCCACTTTTTGTCACCAAGGATCATTGCATAGAGTGACACATGTTTAAGATGAGAAACAGATGACTGGGCTTTACTATTCTGGAAGAAAACTCAGCTTTTGTAGCCAGGCCTATATTCTTTCAGTCCTATATAACTGCTACTTGTGCTAATTGGAATAAAGTAGCATGATACACATTTATGATGGTTTGCAGTTCACAATGACACATCCCTCTGAACAGGACTTTACTGAAGTTTAGCATGCTGCAGGACTATAATTCAGAAGGAAAACTGCACAGTATTGTTTTTCTTAGATTAAGTATGTACAGGATAATATATGCTTGCCAGGTGTGACAGCATTGTATGGCTTCACCTTCTTTTCTGTGCACAACACTGTAATTGTTTAGTTAATATATCAAAGCATGCATGCTGCAGAATGTATTACAGACAGCTGTTGTTTGGTGGGACATTTCTGCCTAGTTAACAGGAAGGTAAGTGTAATTATACTCCTATTAGCAGTGAGGTGGCAGCTGTTCTGAGAGGTTCAGTGGGGCACATCTACATTCCAGGTTTCACTGTAGCACTGTTGAGTATCAGAAGCTATTCAATTAATGGTGCTGTGCGGTTCTAGTAACAGCAGATGGGAATGGATGGTGGTGGACTCATAAAGCCAGATTTCAAAATATATTTGCCCGTCTACTTTTGTTTTTTTGGGCCAGATTCTTTCTGACTGTGTCCCATGTACATGTTCTGTTAAACTTTTTTGTTGTTTTGCCTATACAGCAAATGGTTATGTAATGTAATATCAGCAGATTGGTAGCAGTACCACATATTAACACCAACTACTGCAGGGTGAACAGGCTTGTGAATGTGGATGGTTATGTAATGTAATATCAGCAGATTGGTGGCAGTACCACACACTAACAGCAACTACTGCAGGGTGAACAGGCTTATGAATGTGGATGGTTATGTAATGTAATATCAACAGGTTGGTGGCAGTGCCACATACTAACAGGAACTACTGCAGAGTGAACAGGCTTGTGAATGTGGATGGTTATGTAATGTAATATCAGCAGATTGGTGGCAGTACTACATACTAACAGGAACTACTGCAGGGTGAACAGGCTTGTGAATGTGGATGGTTATGTAATGTAGTATCAGCAGATTGGTTGCAGTACCACATACTAACAGCAACTACTACAGTGTGAACAGGCTTGTGAATGTGGATGGTTATGTAATGTAATATCAGCAGATTGGTGTCAGTACCACGTACTAATAGGAACTACTGCAGGGTGAACAGGCTTGTGAATGTGGATGGTTATGTAATGTAATATCAGCAGATTGGTGGCAGTACCACATACTAACAGCAACTACTGCAGGGCGAACATGCTTGTTAATGTGGATGGTTATGTAATGTAATATCAGCAGATTGGTGGCAGTACTACATACTAACAACAGCTACTGCAGGGCGAACAGGCTTGTGAATGTGGATGGTTATGTAATGTAGTATCAGCAGATTGGTGGCAGTACCACATACTAATAGGGACTACTGCAGGGTGAACAGGCTTGTGAATGTGGATGGTTATGTAATGTAATATCAGCAGATTGGTGGCAGTACCACATACTAACAGCAACTACTGCAGGGTGAACAGGCTTGTGAATGTGGATGGTTATGTAATGTAATATCAGTAGGTTGGTGGCAGTACCACATGCTAACAGGAACTGCTGCAGGGTGAAAAGGCTTGTGATTGTGGATGGTTATGTAATGTAATATCAGCAGATTGGTGGCAGTACCACATACTAACAGGAACTAATGCAGGATGAACAGGCTTGTGAATGTGGATGGTTATGTAATGTAATATCAGCAGATTGGTGGCAGTACCACATACTAACAGCAACTACTGCAGGGTGAACAGGCTTGTGAATGTGGATAGTTATGTAATGTAATATAATATCAGCAGGTAAGGGACAGTACCACATACTAACATCAACTACTGCAGAGTGAACAGGTTTGTGAATGTGGATGGTTATGTAATGTAATATCAGCAGGATGGTGGCAGTACCACATACTAACAGTAACTACTGCAGGGTGAACATGCTTGTTAATGTGGATGGTTATATAATGTAATATCAGCAGATTGGTGGCAGTACTACATACTAACAACAATTACTGCAGGGAGAACAGGTTTGTGAATGTGGATGGTTATGTAATGTAGTATCAGCAGATTGGTGGCAGTACCACATACTAACAACAACTACTGCAGGGCGAATAAGCTTGTGAATGTGGATGGCTATGTAATGTAATATCAGCTGATTAGTGGCAGTACCACATACTAATAGGAACTACTGCAGGGTGAACAGGCTTGTGAATGTGGATGGTTATGTAATGTAATATCAGCAGATTGGTGGCAGTACCACATACTAACAGCAACTACTGCAGGGTAAACAAGCTTGTGAATGTGGATGGTTATGTAATGTAATATCAGTAGTTTGGTGGCAGTACCACATGCTAACAGGAACTAATGCAGGGTGAAAAGGCTTGTGAATGTGGATGGTTATGTAATGTAATATTAGCAGATTGGTGGCAGTACTACATACTAACAGCAACTACTGCAGGGTGAACAGGCTTGTGAATGTGGATGGTTATGTAATGTGATATCAGCAGATTGGTGGCAGTACCACATACTAACAGGAAATACTGCAGGGTGAACAGGCTTGTGAATGTGGATGGTTATGTAATGTAATATCAGCAGATTGGTGGCAGTACCACATACTAACAGCAATTACTGCAGGGTGAGCAGGCTTGTGAATGTGGATCATTATGTAATGTAATATAATATCAGCAGGTTGGGGACAGTACCACATACTAACAGCAACTGCTGCAGAGTGAACAGGTTTGTGAATGTGGATGGTTATGTAATGTAATATCAGCAGGATGGTGGCAGTAACACATACTAACAGCAACTACTGCAGGGCGAACATGCTTGTGAATGTGGATGGTTATGTAATGTAATATCAGCTGATTGGTGGCAGTACCACATACTAATAGGAACTACTGCAGGGTGAACAGGCTTGTGAATGTGGATGGTTATGAATTGTAATATCAGCAGATTAGTAGCAGTACCACATATTAACACCAACTACTGCAGGGTGAACAGGCTTGTGAATGTGGATGGTTATGTAATGTAATATCAGTAGGTTGGCGACAGTACCACATACTAACAGGAACTACTGCAGGGTGAACAGGCTTGTGAATGTGGATGGTTATGTAATGTAATATCAGCAGATTGGTGGCAGTACTATATACTAATAGCAACTACTGCAGGGTGAACAGGCTTGTGACTGTGGATAGTTATGTAATGTAATATCAGCAGACTGGTGACAGTACCACATACTAACAGCAAATACTGCAGGGTGAACATGCTTGTTAATGTGGATGGTTATGTAATGTAATATCAACAGATTGGTGGCAGTACTACATATTAACAACAGCTATTGCAGGGCGAACAGGCTTGTGAATGTGGATGGTTATGTAATGTATCAGCAGATTGGTGGCAGTACCACATACTAACGGCAACTACTGCAGGGCGAACAGGCTTGTGAATGTGGCTGGTTATGTAATGTAATATCAGCAGATTGGTGACAGTACCACATACAAATAGGAACTACTGCAGGGTGAACAGGTTTGTGAATGTGGATGGTTATGTAATGTAATATCAGCAGATTGGTGGCAGTACCACATACTAACAGCAACTACTGCAGGGTGAACAGGCTTGTGAATGTGGATGGTTATGTAATGTGATATCAGTAGGTTGGTGGCAGTACCACGTGCTAACAGGAACTGCTGCAGGGTGAAAAGGCTTGTGAATGTGAATGGTTATGTAATGTAATTTCAGCTGATTGGTGGCAGTACCACATACTAACAGCAACTACTGCAGGGTGAACAGGCTTGTGAATGTGGATGGTTATGTAATGTAATATCAGCAGACTGGTGACAGTACCACATACTAACTGGAACTACTGCAGGGTGAACAGGCTTGTGAATGTGTAGAAAGTGATGTGCTTCTGGAAACATGTCAGATTCACAGAAACATAATGTATGAATGATGCATTAATTGCCAAGTGTGTCAGCTTGTATTTAACTATGTAACTGCTGCATTGTAAAAAACGTTATTTTTCCCAAAAAGCACAATATTCTTGAATTATCTTAAAGTTCATTAAGTTATACTACACAATGGAACACCCTCTGCATGAGTGTGTGTAGGAGAGTTTGCCACTCACCAGACAAGAGAGGGCAAAGGCATTTCAACATTCAGAAGGCACTGTGCAATTCCTACAGCACGACGTCAGCTATACTGAAGGAAGGAATGTACTATAATTCAGCTAGCTGCTGGTGGAAACACAGAAGAGCCTATAGGACTGTCTAACACCCTCCCATTGGCTTAAGCATAGTTTTGTGTTAATCACATGTTACTTGTACCCCTGTGCCTTTCTACGATGAAGGAAATGTTTCTACAGGCTACATGCACACATAAAGTTATGCTGTCTGTTTGGGGAGGTCAGCATGTCCATAGATATGAATTTGTGGATTAGATGCTATGTAATGTAGATGGACCTATGGCTTGTGGTTGTATAGTACTAATCTGTCAAATGAGAACTGAAGGGCATGCAGCCTAGAATGGGACAAGAAGGCCACAGGTAGTAGCCCTCACAAAAGATGCCATTTGTGCAAAAGGGCTCATTGTTACCAGCACTGCATAGAGAGTCCACGATACATGGTGTGTCAATGGCGGCAGTTATGAGGGCTATGTAAAGAGACAGTTAGTGAATATAGTTGGTATCACAGTAGTGAACATACTAATACTTATGTAGATTTAGTATGCATAGCTACCATGATGGTTCAACTATTTCAGCCACATAGATTTATGAAGGTTAATGACATCTGCCATTCTTGCAGAATCCTTCCCACCTGTCCATTTCTTCCTGCCCAGGTAGGTGCCTCTCAGTATTGGTACACATTGTGTTAGCATGTGCATGTCTGGAACATCTCCTCTCATTTAGCCATCAGTGCAGTGCAGTCAGGTGGTATGGAGGGTGCCAGGTAGTCTTTGATTGGCTTAGCTCTCACTGTAGAAAGCTGCATTCAGTACATCCTGATATAAACATTCACAGTGTACCTGACATACAATTCATGTACAAATGTAACCACAATAAAATATGTTTGACATAAAAGATTTATAGTTACCAGGGATCACACTAAGACTGCGGTACCTGAGAGGCCATTTATATTGTGAGGTGTTACCTTGCAAATGGCACCAAAGAGGGTGTGATAGTGGTGCTACTAGAGGACAAATTCTGTGCAGAGAGGTCTGCGTAGCCTGAGAATATGCATGACATATCTCACACATTATATTCCTAGCTTTGGATATAACCAGAGAAACAGTTATACACTAATACCTGACACTGCCAAGCTGGATAGGGATGATGATGATGCAGGAGAGGGAGAAGTAAGTAGTAGTACCAGTCAGAACAAGGTGTCTTCTGGGGAACATTGCCCTTAGTATAGCAGTATGACTTAGACAGGAGACAAATGGCTTTGGAAAGCTTGACATCTCCGATGATTCTGCTTTAGAGAGGATTCCACCAATAGCACATATCCAGCAGTCAAAGTGCCAAAGCTATCTGCTCCAGCCATGGCATAGTCCTGCCCATGGGGGAATGTCTGTATACACAGTACTGAAACAGTCTCCTGTTGTGGCATTAACATATATGCTGCTTCCATATCCTGCTATTGTTTTAATGAAGTCTGGAAAGCAGGCATGCCAGAATGCACACCAAGAAAACAGTAACCATACCCTGCATTTAGCTAATTTTCTCACACAGTAAGAAATCAGGCCACATGAAGGTGATGGATGCTGTTGGAGACAGTACTGCAAGGCACCTCCATTATCAGCCAGCCCTACAATATCAGGCTAGACATGGAGTATCTTGGTTTCTCCCTTAAGAGTAGTGTTACGAAACATGGATACATGTCTGACGATGCCCATGGTTCTCCTGATGCATTGGCTGCAGCACAATACAGTGCTGTATATATATATATATATATATATATATATATATATATTGCACATGGCCCTCTCCATAGCGCATTCTATGGATGCTATGGATGAGTTTTTGCAGGTCCAAATTATGCCACATGGCACAGGATATAACCATGTGTCCACAGTATACATCTGTGTGCAGGTTTATATTGCCTCCCATATTTGTCAGTTATGATATCCCATCATTTGAAGTACTATATGGCTGTGTTTATATCCGATGTATTTATTTAAACGTTGCTAACAAGAATAATTGACTGATCCTGACAAACCCATTTCACCCACTGCCTGGGGAAAATCTTTTGGCAGTTCTTCTGGCTTATGGAATGGATTCTCTGCATGATTGAAAATCCTTCTTTATGAAATACACATTGTTTGCACAGCTGTAACAAACTGTAAAAGCCTTAAAAATGTGAAACTTGTTTATTATTCAACAGACCCTTCCCTTTATTTTCTGGGGTTAAAATACAACATTTAAGATAGTGCTGTTTATTTCTCAGAACATTTATGCATTTTATTAAATTTAGTTGTAATTAAAATATTTATTGTAATGCCTTATTTTATTAACAAATCCATTCTTGTACAAAAATGTTATGGCTTTTTGTACAAAACAGAGGCTTGCAAAAGATAACTGATTATTTTATATAATGTAGAATGGTTTTCGTTTTTATGAATTGTGTGATTTAATTGAATTGTTGAGTTTTGTGTAACAGTTTTTTTAAACATATTTAAAACAGCTTTTTTATTTTGCTTGCATTTACCTTTATATTCACACTGAAAAGGCAACAAGCAAAGGTAATATTGAACATGCACTTACATTTAGTAATTACTTTTTTATTGTATAACTTTATTTTTCTTTATCTGCTGTTTTATGTTGAAATTCTTTAATGCATTATCCCATGTTTATTTCATGTGTTCCCTGTTCTGTCTATGTTTGTTTGAATATGAATAGTTTTGGTTTTGCTCTTATTTTATTGGCTTTCCTACAAGTGGTTAAGGTGTGAGGTGTGCAAAGTTGCAGCTCACCAGTAATAACGGGATATGTTACAAGTCATCTAGTATTTGTCCTCATAGAAAGGTATTGCTGCTGCTGTTTCTATTACCATACTGCTGTTATTGGAGATTTCCCTTTACTCCAAGGTTATATAAAGCTAATATGTCTAAGTTTGACAGGTCTGAGGGGCTTGCTCCCTACATGGGAGGTACAGGGGGACTTTCTACTATTAAAAGTGCTTATGTTAGATTGTTTTTCTGTGGTTAAAACATGTATTCCAACAGACCAATACAGAAATGAAAATTTTATTTTTTACAAAACTGTGGCTTTAATGACAATGAAGGTGTTTCCATTGCAGATAACTGGAATAAAATGAAATAAACTCACACAGGTAACTAATCAATATTTTTGCTACTTAGAAAAACAGAAAAAAACATTTCATTCACTAAAGAATGTATAGTGGTAGAGTATGCATATACCTAAAGGCAAATAAATTCAAAGAGCTTTGCATTCAAAAAGTCTTTACTCCTAGTACAAGCACAATTGGATCACAAAGAGAAGTTCCTAGAACATAATTTGAAGTCAGCAAAAGATATTGGGGGGGAAGAATTAAGTGAGCACTAGTAGACACCATCTGCACTATATTTTCCAGCCATTATCTGAGGAAGAATGTGTAAAGTTTACACAGCTGGTCATGAAATATGTCATTTTACTTATTTTATTTATTTATTTTATTTGACATTTGTTAACCAGGAAAGTCCAACTGGGTCAGAAACCCATTTTCAGCAGAGGCCCGGGGAAAAAAGCTCCACAACAGTAAACATCGCAAAATACAGAGTATTGAATTTCCATTTGGTATATAATTTACACAGACGTATATGACAGACAACTGGTATACATTTATATAAAGGATTAAATTAGCAAACCTAGTAGCTGAGTTACAGAGAGGATTAGATAATATGGGGTTAGCTTTATTCTATTAGTCTTGTAGCAATAGTATATTACCAATTGAGTAGTCAAATAAAAAAGGATATATAAAGGTAAATACAAGGTTAATTAACAAAGGAGGCCTAGATAGAAAGTTAGGTATTTGAGATGAGGAAGAAAATCTTGTAGAACATTCAGCAAGGCTA
This sequence comes from Protopterus annectens, assembly GCF_019279795.1. Classification (NCBI taxonomy): domain Eukaryota; kingdom Metazoa; phylum Chordata; order Ceratodontiformes; family Protopteridae; genus Protopterus; species Protopterus annectens. The sequence goes on along the minus strand of NC_056733.1, from coordinate 652,309,267 downwards.
GGAAGAATGCAGACTTTTGCTAGAAGGGATATAGACCCTAAGAAGTTGGTATACTGAAGGAGAGGAGGTGGAGGGGAGGGTGTGGTGGAAATGTAAGTGGAGTGAGGATGCACTGAAGGGTGCGAGAGGAGAGGGAAGAAGATGAGAGGAAGGAAAGAAGTTAAAGTAGTGAGGTAGAAGAGTAGGAGTAGGGTAGGTGGACAAGAAGTGGGAAAAGGGAAATACAAGGGTGAGGGGTGTAGGTGCTAAGTAATTTTGAAAGTGGGGCAGATACCTGTTTCTAGAAGGACATGCTTTAGTGTTAGTTTAAAACTCTTGAGGTTTGATATTGCTCTGAAGTTTACTGGTAAGACATTCCAGAATTTTGCAACAGTGTAAGAGTAGAGACGCTGTCCAGCTTTTTGTTCATTCTGTATAGGGTTAGAAGTTGCTTATCTTCAGATCGAAAAACCTTGGTAGGTATATATGTTTGGAGGATTGAGTTTAGAGCAGGACAGTTTTCAGGTTGATATATAACTTTGTGGGCAATAGCTAGTTGCAGGAAGTTTAGATGTGGGAATTCAAGCCAGTTGAGGGCCCTGAGAGCAGTGCAGTGGTCTTTGTAATGAGATGCACCTATAGCAAATTTAGTGATTTTATTATAGCAGGATCTGAGTTTATTTTTTAGGGTAATCTGAATATTGGTCAGGATGGAGAGCCCCATAAAGTAGAGAAGGGAGCAGGTAGGTAGTGGTCAGGGTAGTGTTGGTGGTTGCATCCATAAAGCTTTTGTGGCGATAGAGCATCCCTAGTTTGCAATGCATTTTTCTGATTGCATTGTGTATATGTAGATCAAAGGAAGGTTTAATGTTTATGGTCACTCCTAATAGTTTGGTTTGAGAAACCTCTTAAATTTGAGTATTATTTAATGAGAAAATCTTAATGTTGATTGAAAGTGTCTTGGGTGTAAAAAGGAGGAGTTTGGTTTTATTGGGGTTCATCAGGAGTTGTGCATTGTTTAGCCAGGTTTCAATGGAAGTGAAGGCAGACTGGGTAATTTCCTGAAGGTAGGTTATATTATTGGAGGAGGAGATGTTGGTAGAATCATTGGTGTATTGAATTAAGGACCTTTGGTGGGAAGCTGTGTGAAGGCTATTTATGAAGGTGTTGAAGAGGAGGGGTCCAAGAATGGAGCCCCGAGGAACTCCTGTGTTATGCAGTAGATAGTGGGAGAGATAGCCCTGCCATTTTACACATTGTTGTCTGTTAGTTAAATAGCTACAGAACCATTGTTGAGTGGATAGGGAAAGACCATGATAAGAGAGTTTTGCAATAGTTTTGGGTGTGAAACTGTATCAAAGACCTTAGACAGATCAAGAAGTAATACTGAGGTTAATAGTCCGGAGTCTCTAACTTTGTTGACTGCATCTGTAAAGGAGATTACAGCAGTTGTACTGTGTGATGGTCTGAAGTCATATTGGGTGGGTGTAAGTAAATTGTTTTGAAGAATATGAGCAAGTAGTTGTTTGTGTATACATTTTCTAACAGTTTATATAGGGGAGATAGGATAGCAATGGGGCGGTAGTTAGGTAAGTCATTACATTGTTCTCCTTTGTGTGAGGGGTCATTATTGATTTTTTCAGAGGATGGGGATGTACAATTATGTGATGGATTGGTTGATAAGGATGCTGACAGGATATGAAATAGCATTCTCAGAAAGTTTCAAGTATTCAAAGGGGAGGTTGTCAGCGGAAGGAGGACAGGGTTTTAGCTTATGAAGTAATTTATGTATGTGGTGAGTGGGTACTGGTTGTAGAGAGAGGACATGTATAAAGGGGAAAGGAAGAATATGAGGAGTATTTGGAAGTTGTTTGAGAAGGACTGAGATTCTGCATGGGATGATTCACTAATTTGAGTATGCTACCTATAAAGTGGATATTAAATGCAGCTGCTATTTGGGATGAAGATTTACTGGTGGTTGGAAATGTTTTTTTTTGGATCCCAGGGTGAGGAGCAAAGAGATGATGAGTCAACATTTATTAGGGTTGTTTTTGTGGGAGGTTAATTGTTGAGAGAAATACTGCTTCGTAACATTATTAATTTTCTTTGCTTGGTTGTGTAGCTGTTTATAATTTTGGAGATTTATGTCCTTTTTGTTTCTTTGCCTTCCTGCCAGACTTTATCCTTCATTACTAGAAAGGTTTTGGTTGATTTGGTTAGCCAGGGTGCATGATTGTTTTTTATTCTTTTAGTATGAGATGGGGCTAGGTTGTTGTCGGTATCCAGAAATAATTTTTTGAACTGGTTGATGGCATCATCTAAGGGTAGGTTTTTATTATGGACCAGTTTAACAATTTTAGTTTTGAAATAAAGAGGTGTTGGTTGAGGTTAGATAAATTGTGAGAGGTAATGTAGATGTGGTTTTTGGATGTATGGGTCAAGGTTCTGTAAAGTGGTCACTTAAAATACCTGGGAGATTTCCAGAGTTGTTGTATTCATGGGGATCTGAAACCAGAATCCAGTCCAGAATAGATCCTAGGTTGCTATTTTTCAGAATTCTTGTTGGTGTAGAGATGAGTTGCGTGAATCCATAAAGATTTATGCTATTTGCTGGGTAGTCTGAGTTTAAGTTTTGCCCGTTAACAGTGATGTCTCCCATGATGATTGTTTCATTAGATATATTTTGTGAGATCCAGGATAGGATGTCTTCTAATATAGAATGTTGTTGCTGAGTGGAATATACAGGACTGCTATGCATAATTGCTTTGTGTTATTGATTTTTAAGGAGGCTATGACAATTTCAGCAGTACAGAAAGAGGGAATAGGCTTGAGGTATGGTAGTATAGTAAGTGAGCTGGGATAGATTAAGGCTTCCCCCACCCCTTTTTGATGAGTTCTGTCTGCTCTTATAATGTTATAACCTGGCGGTAGCTGTTCTGTATCTTTTATGTGCAGCTTAAGCAACATTTTAGTTACTGCAAGTATGTGAGGGGAGTATTGGCATAGCCATGTGTGAAACTCTGTAGTTTTGTTGCAAATACTGCATAGATTAAGATTAACTAGAAATAGATTTTTAGAGGAAGAAATTTTAAAAGAGGTGGGATTAGAAGTGGGAGCTGGGTGTGGATGGATGTCTCCATACTGGGTTAACTTGGAGTAGATGGTAAAATGATAGTTGTGGAATATATTTTATTAAATGCCTTAGTTTTCTTAAGAGCAGTGGTTTAGGCTTAAGGGAGGCTTGCTGAATTTTGTATTTGGCAAGTAATGGTATGCTAGATTCACAGAAACTGGATGATATGCTAGAGAACCCATCTGTTTGTTTTCTAGTAAAGTATTGGTTGTGGTAGATTTTTCTATCATGAAAAAGTTTTGGGGTTTAAGTGATGTATGTATAAGAAAACAGAGAGATAGGTTAAGGGCAGTGAGGAGGAGTATGGTAGGTTTAGGGTAGATCATAATAATGAATTAAATAGGGCGGTTGAAGAGAATGTGGTATGTAGTATGACAGAGGTTGTATGAGAGATATAGGGTGAGGAACTCTGGATACTGTTGCAGAAAATAAGCTTACAGGGTGGATAGTTAATAGACAGTTGTGGTGTGATTTGATAGAAGATAAGTGGCAGTGCGTGAGTGGATGTAATGTTGATAGAGAGGAGTTAAGGTGAAATTTAGCTAGGCTTGTAAGGGCCTTCAGGTCTTTAGCCTAGTAACTTCCTAGGACCCTATGATCCTATGATAAACATAATTGAATTAAGGGTGTGTGGGAATGTGGGAAGGGTAGAGAAGTAGAGTGAGCTGGACCCAGTTAGGCAGTGTGCTAAAAAAATCAGGTAAGTTATAAGGAAGGTTGAAAAGAAAAGAACTGCAAGGAACACTGTCAATAATATAGGGAAGGGAATAATGTCTGTTTTAGCCTGACATAGTAAGGGTAAGCAGGGAGAAAAACATAGGGCTAGAGGTAAAAAAATGGGGGAAGAAAAAGAAGGGAATGGTTCAAGCTACTTACTTACAGGGAGTAAGGGGAGAGGGGTGTCAGCTATGGGAAGGACACACAGAATTCTAATGATTAGCAAAGAAATACATGCAGCCTAGGCAGTATAACTCAAAGGCTGAGAAAGTCTGTAGCAGAAAGGAAAGGAGAGAGAGGTTAGAGCACGGAGTGGTGATGTACAAGGACCCAGTACAGTTAAACAGGAAGGGGATACAGTATAAACTTAAAAAGTAAGCTGTACATACATTAAAAATGAAAGGATTTTCTGAGTGAATGAAGTCTGAACTTACATTGCCTGAGGTATTTCTGTGCCACGCATACCAATTTTATCCCAAATAAGTCAGACAGGTCTGCAGGTTAGAGAAGGCACCAGTGATAGGGCGGGTACAACAATTCAAGCTAATGTTTCAAACAGTATGATACCAGTAAGCCCAGCTAAGGATCAACACTTACGCATCACCATACTGCCATGGGAATAGCAGGCAATTTGTTTGTTTTGTTTACAAAAATGATTTATAAACTGAGGATTTTTTGTAATGGCAGCTATAAATATTTAATACTTGGAATCTGTTTTGGATATGTAATGCAAACTGTTTAGACTCATTTCTTGATAGTATTAATACTGAAGAAGGCAATAAAGTCTTTATACAGGAAAACACAGATGTTATTCATAGCTCATATTTTAAACAGGTATCATCCTTTATGACAATGTAAGCTACATAATATAATTATGTTAAGCTATGCCAACTTTGACAGAAAGGTTAATCTGGTGAAACAGTGTCCTAAGTAAGAGATGGATCATAAAAGGGATTTGTTAGACAAAAGCCTAGGAGATGTACAACTGAATGAAATAAGACTTTCAGTATTCTTGACCCACATGAGGGCAGTAAAGGATTTTGTAAATCAAAACACAATAGAGTTTTTTTTATAGACATTTAACTTTTCATCTAATGGAACCTATTTTTCAAGTTTTGAGTAGTTATAAAATGCACCACATTTTAAAGATACATTATCAGTTGTGAAATCAGTATGTTTCTATTGAAAACTAAGTAGCTGCTAAACCAAAACATTTTGCCAAAGGGGAACTTATCTATTTAGTCTACAAAAAAGTTAGAAAATGTCCCTTTCGGTACAACTAGGTTAACTGGTACACATAAATGTTACTGTTGCAAAGCTTGCAAACAAATAAATAACTACTGTAAGAAGTGGTGTGGACAGCATGTGTATGGCTTTGTTCCTGTGTCTTTCTTTCTGTTATGTTTCTTGTTACTGTCTCAGAAATGGCATGTGACTGATAGATGGTTAGAGAAAATATATAATGGAAGAGATTACTGGTTCACTTTATTCAGATTTTTCCACCAAAATGTAAAATCAAAGACAACTTCACTACTTCATTCAAACCTTAGCTTGTGTTTAAAAATGTTATAACTTCCATAGATTAGCAAAGCTAAACAAAACAGCGTATAATTAAACTGTTGAAACTTTTTTAATGTGTTTTTGTTGGGATAAGACAATTTCATCAGTGACCTTAACCTTCCAGTACAATTATATTTTTAGTTTCATCTAAACTTTTTGCAGTGAAGTCACTACATGTCTGTTCTCTTTGATTGCTACAATCTGATTAAATCTGAAGCATCAAAGGATGCATGTTTAAAAAGCAAAAAAAAAAAAAAAGAGTATATAGCTCTTTGAAATATTGACAATAAGCATGCTATTAATTTTTAATTAATATAATTGTTGATGTTTTGTGTCCCAGCTGTGCAGATCCGGCTCACTGTGACATGATAGAAAGCTTCAAAAGAATACAAACTTTAGCTTGTAAGACACAATATAACAATGTTTTGTACAAGCCATGCACATAGCTCTTAACCTTCCATCTCCAAAATGTGGAGTACTACCTCTCATAGCATAAAACAAATGGGCAAAATGTAAAACACTAACACAGCTGACCAACAACTTCAACTAGGAGGCTCACAGGATGGTTAAAATGAGTCACTTTTTACTTACAAGTTCTTTTGGAGAACTACTGTAATTCAGTATTATTTACCATAGATATCAGTTAAAAATCCTAACGTTGAATATGTAACAGACCCATTCTATGTGTAAGTGTAAGTAACACAAAATTTTAAAGATAGAAAATGTGGTACATTCTTCATAATGAGGAACACTTTAAAAATATGTCAATGTGTAATTTTAAAATGTATGACATCACAATGCATTAACATTCACAATGACATCAGAGTTCAGATTTTCAGCATGTGAAGTAAAGCTAAGATGGAAACAACTATTACCTTGTTTCAACTAAGTGCATGCACATTTATGGGGTGATAACCTGTTGAAGCAATCAGAGCCAGATCATAGTCAAATGAGGCCTTAGGCAGGGTAATGGATCAGGGCCCCCCATACATGCCCTCTTCCCTGCAGCCATTCTAGAGTCGTATTACTTGGCTATTTCCCCACAGCTACCATACACATTTATAGAGTGATAACCTATGGGGGCAATCACAGCCAGATCATGGTCAAATGGGGTCTTAGGTAGGGTAATGGACTGGGGGCCCCCATTTATGCTCTCCCCTGCAGCCATTCCAGAGTCCAATTACTTGGCTATTTCTCCCCCTGTTACCATAAATACTGTTCAAACCTCTCAGTGTGCCTACTGTTTTCTGCTTTTTTCTATAATAATTATTTCTATTTAATTTCAAACTTTTATTTCAAATTTATACCACAAACACTGATACGACATTTGCTAAGCAAAGCAATACAGTGTCACAATGAAAACAGACTTAGCATTACAGCTTCTCTGCCATTGAAACTCACATTCATTGAAACAGCAATGGAAATGTATCTGGCCATTGGTGGATACGGTTTACCTTTGGGCTGTTTTCAAATCATAGGCCCCTTGCACACATTTTTAGGACCATGCATACATGCATGTGTTCTTTGATTCACCTTCCTGATTGTATTAAATAATATTCCTTGTATAATACAACACTTGTTAGAGCATGTTTTAAATTTGTAGTTTTTAATATTTTCTAGTAAGCAATGAAACAAAATATATGAGCCAATAATGATAAAACTGCCCATTTCAGAACATTTCATCAATAAAAGTCTACTCAAACTTTTGTTGTTACAGTCCACCAACATCAGTCAATATGCACAATCTCTATAGAAGTAAAAGGCATCTGAATAATTCCACATTACAGATCTGTAACTAACGAAGATGTTGCTGCTAGCAAACAAGTTTATTTTTTAATGTTTCTTCTACAAATTCAGTCTTTGCTGCCCTTGAAGAATAAATTGCTTATGTTACATTAAATAAATGGTAAGCTGGCAATATTACAATATGGAATGTATGACAAATTGACAACAGGAGGGCATACTGAGGACTGCAGCTCCCAACCCCCTTAAATTACAACACAGTGTCAGTAGTCCTTCTACATGTTGTGGGAGTAGAATGCACACCCTTCTGCATCAAAAGCAAGTATGCTACCTGTTGTGCTCTAACAATCCTTTTAAAGTTTTTAGCACAATAGTGATAGCATTTGCTAAACAACAGTTGCATATTGTAAACAGATTAAGCATGAGCAGCACTAAACCTCTCTTCCATTGAAGCTCTCAAGTCCTTATAAAGTGCACCTGTCTCTCAATTTCTTGTAAAATGTTCTTGACACTCAAGCATAACTCTTAAACTTGTAGCACAAGAAATCTGGATGAAGCCAAAATTAAAGTGGAGACAAAGGCCCAAAACTAGGGACAAACTTAAAATATTGCTTGTATAATTTTAGAAAGTTACTGGAAAAAAAGGTTTTGTGTTACCCGGCATTTACTGAAAGATATGAAGACTGAAACTTAAATGGCTGTCATTATTTAATGAATTCAGTCCTCACTGATTTGCCATAAAAACACGCTTTGTGAAGACCACATAAAATCTGGATAGTTGAGAGCTAGGCACTCAACTCCCTGAAACTCAATTTTTTTAACATCTTGGTGCTTGGGGTAAAGGATTCAGGTTCTTGTTTCCTGTCCTGTACCTAAGGTACAGGGTTTGAACCTGAATAATTAACCAGCAGTTATCCCTATCTGGGGCATGTTACACACACACACACACACACACACACACACACACACACACACACACACACACACACACACACACACACACACACACACACACATCTTACTTGAAGCCTCCTTTCGCGCGCGCGTGCACACACACACACACACACACACACACACACACACACACACACACACACACACACACACACACACACCTTACTTGAAGTTTCCTTTCATGGAAGCAGCAGAAATCCGTCCAGGAGTGCATTTACATGCATTCTGCAGTAGCAGTATTGCATGAAGGGAACATTAAGTTCTGCAAGTGGAAATGGAGAACAGTCTATGCAACAATGCACGCACAGATGCAACAGGTATGTGCAACCAGACGCAGAGAAGAAAGCCCATCAAAAAACATCTATGTTGTAATTTTAAAAAGTAAGTCTGACAGTCCCTCAGCAAGCAGGCACCCTCCCAGCTAGCAGGGGCCTCCTGAAAGCTAGTGAGCCCTAGGAGACTGTCTTGGTCACCTAGTGCTGGGCCTGGCTCTGGCTCCGGGGACAATTATAGAAATATGAAACTCTAGAAAACAGCACAGTATGTTCAGGAAACAACCACCTTTATTGCATCCAAGCAACACTCAACTGCTGACATCATATGTATCAATTTAACAACTGTTTCAGTCAAATATTTAAAGAACAAGTTGAAAATCTATTAATCTCTAATTTATACCATATTTAACATGTTTTATCTTCAATATGACATACACATTTCAAGCAGTCGTGTAGAGTTTTGTTCTTTCAAGCGCAGTCTTTCCCAACACCCATTTAGAACATTTTTGAGCATGCGGTCAAATAGTACTACTAGCCTATAGGCTCTAACAATCTGTTGAAGTTAAAACCATCTACTCAGGAAGGAAAATGAATGAGGCAATGAATGACCACAATTCTCAACATTGCTGCAACTACTCCATAGTCCAGTAAAGTCCAGGCCAACTCTGCAAAAGTGTTTGCAGTGCTTTCTTATATTAGGCGTGTATGAAATGGAATCAGCTATGAAATTATGTTAGAAATCAGAAATAAAAAATACCTTTATCCTTGATGCAGAAATGCACAACTATGGCAGTGGTAAATTACTTTGATTTCTTTTCTTTTTGATACATCTCCACAGCTGAGTAGAAAAGAGAATATAATAGAACCCAGGCACAGAGAATGTTTGGGGGACTGATGCAGATTTTTCACAAGTAGAAAGCATATGAAAACTATTATATTAATTCATTCCTGTAGTAGCTGTTCTATAGTCTAAACTAATGGATGGCATAAAAATGAGTAACAATGGCTGTCAATATAGGCACTAAATTAGTACACTGAAAAAATATGATTTATATGTGTCTATCAATAATACACTCATTGATATTGGGATTACTAATCCATAAAGTACTACAGTAGCAATTTATATACATACATTAAAAACATTAATATCAAGCACCGCCAATAAGTTCTCCAAGAATGCAGTCAGTAGCAAGAGGGAGGTTAATAGCATTTTCAAAATTATATAAGTTAATAACTATTTTCAGCTGCAAGAAGGGTATCTGAGTTGCAAGCTCTTGTGGTGAATCAGCTCTATCTCATTTTCCATAGAGACAGTTTTTTTTAGAATTAATTCTGCTTTTACGCCTAAGGTAATATCTGAGTTTACTTTAAGCCAAACTATCCACCTCCTCATTTCCTTTCCTGAACCTATAAATGAAGGAGAAAGGATAATCCATACCTTGGATGTCCACAGACAATGCTGGTACTACCTTGACAGAACTAAATCTTTCAGAGCTTTGGATCAATTGCTCATTTCTTGTGAAGGTAAGAAGAAGCGACAACCTGTGTCAAAACAAACTAATTTCAAATGGTTGTCTAAGGCTATTACCTTTTGTTATACTCACCATAACAAAACTATTCCTAGCAGGGTTAAATCCCACTCTACCAGGGCCTTGGCTTCATCTACGGCTTTTTGGAAGGGGTTGGATTCTAGAAGTATTCTAGAAGCTGCTACTTGGTCTTCTGTACATACTTTTACAATGCACTATAAGCTTGATTCCTTCTCTAGGTCCAGATCAAGCTTTGCTAGGAGCATTTGGCTCCTGGACTCTTCCTCCTCCACCTCCCAAATGTAGTTAACTAAGGTAGTCTACCCATATAGCTAAGGCTACTGTAGCTGTGATCAGTATAATGAACATAGTACAGCTGTGTAAGTGAAAGTTACCATAACAGTACATACATAAATGATCACTGCTGCAGTAGCCATTCACTCTCTCCACCCTCCTTGTTTGTTTTTGGTGTGTTTTTTATGCCAGGAAGTGGACATTTATATTTTGCTGTTCCTAGCATTACCCTTTCATAGTTTCATAGTTTAGTACTAGGCTATCTGCCCTGGGGCATTTGTAAGCCTAGCCATAGTGATGTGGCTTTCGCCACCCCATGAAATGGTACAAAAATGCACAGAATAGATTTAGAATACTGTGCCTCTGTCTAGTAGTGACACAGTGAAGGTCCCCTTATATAATAGAATTAGTTTACTGTGCCCCTGTCTAGTAGTGACACAGATGTGACACCTGGGGTAAACTTACGATCTCCCATCTACTCATCAAGATCTCTCCTGAAGAGAGTTAGTGAGGGGCTCTGCCTAACATGAACTGGGATTCTGTTCCAGAGCATGGGAAGCCTCTGGGTTATGAATCTATCCCTCCAGCATGTCCTATTCATACTTGTGCCGAGGTTTAAGTCTTTAGCTCTCGTGGTTCTGATGGATTTGGATTTTTTGAGGTGGAGCATGTCCATCAGTTCCTGATTGGACATGGCCTTGTACGTCAGGCACAGATCACCTCTGAGCAGGCGGTATGCTACTGAATAGAGCTGGAGTTTCTTTAGTCTGGCAGAATAAGACATATGTTGGAGACCCTTGATCCTCTTGGTGAGGTACTTTTGTGGTCTCTCCAGCTGTTGCAAATGCCGGGTGAGGTACATACCAAATGGGGCATTGTACTCAATCATGGGTCTGATGAGGGAGGAGTATAGGGGTACAATGACATCCTTGGATCTGGATGTGAATCCCTTCATGATAAGGTGTGCAAGGTAGAATGTCTTTCTAACCACTTTGGCAATGTGGGTGTCAAATGAGAGGTCGCTGTTGACTTGGGTCCCTAGTCTCTGATTACTTTTTCCGTACTCAGTGGGTTGCTGTCTATGTGATAATTTGTGGGTACTTTGTTTTTCCCAAAGGGGATGACTATACATTTTTTGGCATTTAGTTTAAGGCCATGACTCTGGCACCAGTTGTCCATTTCTGTGAGGCCTTTTTGTAGGATGCATGTGTCCGCTGGTGTATCGACTATGGTGCCTAGTTTGCAGTCATCTGCGAACTTTGTCAGCCACAACCCTCCCATGTTTGCTTTAACATCTGAGAAATAAATGCCGAACAAGAGGGGTCCCAGGACAGATCCCTGTAGGACACCACTTGTGACTGGCTTTGAGTCTGACATTGCTCCAGCAATTTTAACTTTATGGGTTCTGTCCTTTAGCCAGTTTGCAACCCATCTAGTGACATAAGGGTTTACATTTAAGCTGTTGAGCTTATCTATGATGCCTGAGTGGGGTATTGTGTCGAAGGCCTTAGCCAAGTCCAGGTAGGCTGTATGGACTGCTTTGCCTTCATCAATGGCTCTAGTGACTATTTCAAAAAAGTCAACCAGGTTCAAAAGGCAGGATCTGCCCTTTACAAAGCCAAACTGGGTGGGATCAAGTGTCTGTAGGTCCCCAATGTCTCTGTTTATGAGTTCCATAATGATTCTTTCCATAGCTTTGCAGACCAGGCTGGTTAAGCTTATGGGGCAGTAGTTCCCAGGGTCTGTAGAGGTACCCCTTTTGTGGAGTGGGACCACTGTTGCTGTATGCCAGTGTTCAGGTACATATCCTGTAGTAAGGCTAAGGTTAAATAGCATTTTTATGTGTGGGTTTAGCTCCTCTTGGAGTTCACGTAGCACGCAACCCGGGATACCGTCAGGTCCCATTGATGCTGTGTTTTTAGCTTTGCTGAGGGCGGCTCTCACCTGGACATCTGAGATGACAGGGAGATTACATTCAGCTGGGATAAGTATTTCTTCTTTTGGGGGTGAGGGAGGGGAGAAATTTGCACTGAACCTGTCAGCCAGAATGTTGGCAATATCTGTGGGTTCAGTGTATTTTTGTTGTTGTGAACTAACTCTGAGCATATCTGAGGGTTTCCCAGGTTTCTAACATAGCTGAAGAAGGCTTTGTGGTTATCTTTAGTGTCCTTAGCGCTTTTTCTCTCAAAGTTGGCCTTGGATGTTTTTATGAGAGAACGTAGTTTTCTGCTAGTGTTGATCAGAGATGTCTTCCCTTTATGGGATTTTGCTCTGTCGTGCAGTAGCTTCCTTCTTTTGTTATACAATTTGTTAATGGCTGAGGTCCACCAGACAGGATGCTTGCCTTTGGTGGAGAGGGACTTGGATTTATTTGTGATTGCATGATCCATGCATTCTTGGAGATGTCCATGGAAAGCATTTGTGAAGGATTCAGCATTGTGGGATGTGGTATCCACTGGCCCAGTGGGCTTAAAGGATACCATCTCAGTCTTAAGAAGAGTGAAGTCTGCTTTTGAGAAGTTTTTCACTGTGGTCTTTTGTGCTGGGGGTGGAGGTGGGATATGTATATCCAGGGTGATTAGTTTGTGGTCAGATCTCACTAGTGAGGGGTATACCTCCGGTGTGGAGCATTTTGTCCCCATGTTTGTGATGATCAGGTCTATTATATTATCTCCCCTAGTGGGAGAGGTAACTAGTTGTTCCAGTGCATTTGAATTTATGAATTCCAGGAACCTTTCTGCTAGGGTGTTAGGGCTAGAATAATGTACCCAATCTATTTTAGGGTAGTTGAAGTCTCCCAGTATGATGGTATTTTGTGATACATTCATATCCTCCAATGTCTTCAGGAAGGCTGAATGGGGTTCCTGAGATTGGGAGAGTGGTCTGTAACATGCTACCAGTTGTATAGCAGTTTTGCTTATGGCTAGTTGCACCTGTATGGTCGCCGATGCTTCATGTGTTGCTACTAACCTGGAGTTGTGGGTGTCTTTGATGAATATGGACACTCCCCCTCCCTTTGTGGTTCGGCCCGGGTTTTGGGGCTGAAAAGCATGATACGAGGTATAGCCTGGTAGTGCTGGGGTGCTCTCAGGAGCCTTGAACCAGGTTTCAGTTACTGCACAGACGTCGATGTTCTCCATACTGAGGAGTGCATTGAGTGCCTGCATCTTGAGAGTTAGACTTCTGGCATTGAGCAGCATTACCCTTAGTTTTTTTCCATTTTTGTTTTCTAAGGAGGTGGGTTTGTCTTTTGAGCCTTGCCTAAAAAAGGCACTATGGGGGTGGCAAGAGCCTTAGCCAATATCTGGAAGCCCAGTGGTGACAGGTGCAAGCCGTCCCTTGCGAAGCAGCGTGGCTTGTCCAACATGTCATCCCAAGCAGACAGACATTGGATCCCCTTAGAATGACACCAGTACTTGAGCCAATTATTAAAGCTGATCATCTTGTCTTTGTATTGTGGCATCATTCTTGGTGAGGGCAAGATGCTGCTCAGGGTCAGGGTCATACCAGCCTGGGCTACATAATCAGAGAGCTTCTCTATGTCTCTTTTCATGTAGTCCAGGGAGCTACGTCTCAGGTCATTCATGCCAGCATGGACAATGACGGAGTCATATTTGTACTTGCTTTGGAGTGACCTGAGTGCGTGTGTTATGTGGCGGATCCTAGCTCCTGATAGGCAGCTCACAGTCGCCCTCTCCTTGTTCAGCCTGGTAAGCGGGACATCAGTGTGTCCGACTATAGAGTCACCTATTACTAGTGTATCAGGCATGGTGTTTGGCCTTAAGGGCTGTGATTGATTGACACACTGATTTATTGAAGTATGTGTTGCATGTGTTTTGTTTTGAGGTGGCGGATTTTTGGATGTCTGCTTTGGGAGCCTCTGTTGTTTTGGTAAGTTTTTTATTAGAGCCTCCGAGTATGTCTTTGTGTTTTTATGTGTTTGGTTTGCAGTTGTGGTAGGTCTATGTGGGACTGGGTTTGTTGTGTGTGTGGTTACCATCTCCTCCTGCCCTCCTCCTCCCCCTCCTCAGGGCTCAGCCTCCCTCTCTCTGTTGGCAGGAAAGCCTCCATGCTCAAATTTATCTTTTAGTCAGCTCAGCTCTAGCCGCCTGACAGTTTGGTCATGTGGAAGATGCCCTGAAGCTTTGGAAGTTGGCCAGCTGTTATATCATTGGCAGGATATAACCAATATAGCCAAGGCTACTGCAGCAATGCTTATTCGAACATATACTCCTATGGTCTGTTTTTCAATTGTACTTTCTTGTGATTGAAAGCAATGAATACATTGGTGTCCTCCATCTTGTTGTTTTGGTGTCTTTTGTTGGTTATAACTCTCAGCCTATACATATTGTTTTGATAATATTCTATAAAATGTATTGCATTGACCTTATAACCCCATGATTATTTCTAAGATATTCCTTTATTTTGATTGTAAAGGTGCATTTAGTTTCACATATATAAAATAAGCCACAAGAGCACTCTATAGCATAAACCAACAGTATAATCCCTGTTAAAAAGTTTTTGCAATATAAAGGGAGTCTTTTCACTCTAAAGTTTGACCCTTTATGGATTTAATCAGGGACAGAATAAGAAGGCAATTTAGAATAATTGTCAAAAGTATAGTAGTTTGTGTTCAGTGAAAAGTCTTGTAAAATAACATTCCTGGAATTATAGCACCCAGAGAAAGATTATAGAATGGAAAATAAAACAACAACAAAATTGAAAACTCTTAGCAAAATTTTTCATATAAGGAAGACGGGTATTCAGAGTGAGAAGACAATAAGGAAAACAGAAACTTGTTCTTCCTCTGCGTGTGCATGTGGGTATGCGTGCATGCGCACGCCACACACACATACACACACACACACACACACACACACACACACACACACACACACACACACACACACACACACACACACACACACACTGCAGCTGATGAAAAGCCATGGCAATTGTATGATGCTAGGAATGTACAAGAAGAAAGGAAAATAATATTCTTGGAGGATAAACATGGTTAGTTTTATGATGGTGTTACGTGAGTGCTTAGTTTGCACAGTTTTATGAGGTTTACATGGAATTTAATAATGTCTTTGATTAAGTACCACTAAGACTTCTTTTAGGACACTGCAGTGGATAGGGTATGGCAGACATTAGGGCAGTGGACTGAGGCTTGACTGGAAGGTAGTACTCAGAGGGTTATGATTTCAGGCATATTGTCTTAGACAAGAGGGTTTCTATCAATGCACTTCAGTAGTTAGTCGTAGGTCCAGTTATTGTCTGTTTGTTTGTTGCAGGAATATCTGAGGGAAATGCGAGTAGGATGCTTCTATCTGCAAGTGATAAAAAGAGTGGTACTATAACA